>NW_027009382.1:0-46688 GCF_036934945.1 Oncorhynchus masou masou | reverse complement strand
TCAAAATTACTGTAAATTAATATCATCACCTTACCCCGGAGTTTCATGGAACATAGAGAGAAGTATTTTTCCCAGTCCCTTTTCACTCAACTTGATCTAAAAATTGTTGAATGGGTTCCTGTAAACAATAGATATTATATTCCTTCTCTTTAGCCAGGTAAATACTGATCAAGTCTTTTCTTATTATCTGCTAAGCCATTACAATTAGAACTGGCTATACTTATTTCACCACTTACCATAATGAGACAAACTTTCAATTCTATTTATCAAAATATATGTTTGGTAAACTGTGGCGTACAGCAGGTCAGCCACCAGGGAGACTCGTCCCCCTGGTGACATGACGGAATATACATCACGAAGGCGATGGCGCCATCTGCTGGACGTGCCAGGTCAAACGACGGGCTATCCGGCCAGGACTAATTGGGGCAGATTGGAGATTGGTGAGTAATCAGGGCTGATTGCTCACCAGCTGTACAAGTCCCATAAAGCTGCCAGAAGCACACAGGGAAGAGACTGGGAGGAAAGGACTCCCGTATAGTTGGGGACGGTACCAGAGGTAACAGGAGAGAGTTCCGTTTTTGATCCCCACAGGAGACCGGGCCCAGAAGACGGGATCCCGGAGAGGGTCTCTTGGGGAGACCTTTTTCTTTGACTATTATTTTAATAAACACCTTTGAAGCTGAACTAATCCTACTCTGTCCGTGTCTGATCTGTGTAAACGTTTTGACCAAAACCCCCTGGTCTGACACAGTGGTGGGAGAATGCCGGCATCCTAATCCTACTCTGTCCGTGTCTGGATCTGTGTAAACGTTTTGACCAAACCCCTGGTCTGACACAAGTGGTGGAGAATGCCGGCATCCTAATCCTACTCTGTCCGTGTCTGATCTGTGTAAACGCTTTGACCAAACCCCTGGTCTGACACAAGTGGTGGAGAATGCCGCATCCTCACTCAGGAAATCAGGAAGTTACAAGGAGGAGCATCTACTGAATCACATCCAAACCAGTTCTTAATCAAGCTAACAGAAGATGACATCGAAACCCACCTCTGCAGTTTGAACGAACAGTACTACGGAAGGGTAGCCAAGGCAGAAGTGGGCCAGTCTGCTGGCCCGGTTCCTCTCTGGGAATGCCCAAAAGGCATATTGGGAGCTGAACGATGAACAGGCGGCTAACTACGACGGACTCAAACGGAGGTACTCAGCCGCTACGGGTACAGCCTGGCCCATCGGGCTCAATGTATCCACAACTGAAGGTTCTTAGCCGAGCCATCCCCCCGAGCCCAGATGACCTACTGCGCGTCACCAGGGGATGGCTCCTAACCGACGTACCCTCCCTCTCTATCCTAGACAGTGGTCCTAGATCGCGTCCTATGGGCACTACCCCAGGACATGAAGAGGGCAGCCAGTCTCTGCGCGCCCCAGACCTTGGAGGGCCTCCTGGAAGCAGTGGAGACGCATCAGAACACTTAGGCCCTGCTGAGTGGGAGCCGGACCGAGTCGGCGACCCGTTCGAGGAGTCGGAAGGTCAACCCCACTGCTGGGTACCCAGACCCGACAGCCGCAGGACCACAAACCCGTGGAGAGACGGCTGGGGTAGGGCCGAACCGCCACCGAAGACCCCAGGTACAGTGGGGAGAACAAGTATTTGATACACTGCTGATTTTGCAGGTTTTCCTACTTACAAAGCATGTAGAGGTCTGTATTTTTATCATAGGTACACTTCAACTGTGAGAGATGGAATCTAAAACAAAAATCCCGACCCATCGCCTTTGCAGCTCGGAAGCAAACAGTTGACCAACCTGTATCTACGGGTCCGGAGTCAGGGGAACCACGGGAGGAAGAGCCCAGCCTTCCCTCCTCGATTTCGAGGGGGCAGTCGAGACACCCCCTGGGGACCAACTGAGGGGACAATTCGGGACAGCCCAGTGTGAGGACCCTAACTTGGAGAAGGTCTGTATGGAGGGAGTGGGACAAAGTCCCTGCTGCAGTGTGTGCAAACCTGGTCAAGAACTATAGGAAACGTATGATCTCTGTACCAAATATTAAGTTCTGCTTTTCTGATGTATCAAATACTTATGTCATGCAATAAAATGCAAATCAATTACTTAAAAATCATACAATGTGATTTTCTGGAATTTTGTTTTAGATTCCGTCTCTCAAGTGTACCTATGATAAATGACAGACCTCTACATGCTTTGTAAGTAGGAAAACTTGCAAAATCGGCAGTGTATCAAATACCTGTTCTCCCCACTGTAGCTGTACCATGATATTTGCATTGCTGCTAAGTAAACCTCCTATTGGTCCCCACTATTCCACCCGCTAAAACCCTTCCTCATCCAGAGTTGGGTTGTCATGCCAATGACTGGCAGACGACTCCCGACCTACCCCTGATCCCATGGCCCCGGGGAGACCGGGACCCATCCTTTGAAAACAGCACAGTGCCACCCACAGAACAGAAGCAGATCAACTGCCAAATGCATTTTCGCCCTCACCTCGATTAGTATTATATTTTGCTATTAACAATTTTGAATTCCTATTTATCTTATCTTATTTTCCATAATTAGCTATTCATATTTGCAGTAATCCAGGCAGTTTATGCAAAGGATTTTTACCTCTCGCCATTACCAAAATTACATTATGGAAAGCAATTATTTTTGAGCAAACAATTATTGTGATTCATCCTATATTGTCCTAACATCTTTTACTCCCTCGCAACAGTTGTGGCACACACACACACACACACACACACACACACACACACACTCAGATTCTCAACCGTTGCACCATCTCAGAGCCCAACTCAAGAAAGGTCTTGATTTACAAATGCATATACAATTGCAGCTGTATGAGAAGCAAAAACATGAGCAGAAATGGGGAGATTTGATGAACCATTGTCACGTCCGAGGTGATGGAAGTCAGATCCAACCCCTTCCCCTGAAACACCCACACATGTTCCCCCATTTATTTAACCGGGCAAGTCAGTTAAGAACAAATCCTTATTTTCAATGATGGCCTACGAACAGTGGGTTTATCGGCCTTGTTCAGGGGCAGAACGATAGATTTTTACCTCGTCAGCTCGGGGATTCGATCTAGCAAACTTACAGTTAAACTAGTCCAACGTTCTAACCACTAGGCTACCTGTCGCACCATATTCCCAAGCATCTCTGTGCAGTCAGACCTTTTGATTATATTGTGCCACCAGGGCCACAATAATTTGCCCCCTCTCTGAATGTCCGAGTGTGACCCCCTCCCCCATGGGTTACTGCAGCCAGCACTGCCACTGCCTGGGTGGGGGCACCCCACCGGCTAGGTACGAGGTCGTCAAGGTTCTAATTAGCAGCGTTGAGATTTTCCTTGTATATTAGGCTCTCCCATCAGGGGCTCTGGCTCTGCAGGACCAACCCTGCCAGGCAGGCTCAGAATGTTGAGAGAGCTGTACTGCTTTAGAAGGTCTCTGACCGCATTTTGGCTGCATACTGGCAGCAAACAGCAGGGACTTCTCTTTAGTGTCTGGGTCATTCAGGTGTGGACAGTTCCATTTATATAGGACTAGGGTTGCACATCCTTCCAATAGAAATGTTTAAAACTATTCCGTTACGAATTACATGTTAATTAAATTGGTTGACTCTCCACATGGGATGATTTCACTGAACAACAAAGGGGAATATTGAATGATCCCCAATGATCCATCGCATCTCCCCAAAAACGTTTTCAACATACATCTATAAAATGATATGGATTTGGAGGATGATGGAGGCAACAGGGGAAAGAGCCTCAGATCCACCAAGTCCCTTCCACCAGGTGGCTGATGAGATATGTTGTCACGACTACCATATTGCATCTCCATCCCAAAGCCCCCTTGGACAGACTGCCAAGAACCTTCCCCTCATCCAGGCCAAGGTGGCGAGACACGGTAGTGATGACACCGTAGGCCTTGTTGATCTCTGCACCAGACAGGATGTCCTTGCCCACATATTTGGGGTCCAACGTGTACGCTTCAGGCAGAAGTTTTCACGCTTTTAATGTATTTCAGAACTGCAGTTTCCTCTGCTTGGAGCAGAACAAGTATTTAGTCAGCTACCAATTGTGCAAGTTCTCCCACTTAAAAAGATGAGAGAGGCCTGTAATCTTCATCATAGGTACACTTCAACTATGATGCTCTATGAGATCTGCATGGAGGAATGGGCCAAAATACCAGCAACAGTGTGTGAAAACCTTGTGAAGACTTACAGAAAACGTTTGACCTCTGTCATTGCCAACAAAGGGTATATAACAAAGTATTGAGATGAACTTTGTTATTGACCAAATACTTATTTTCCACCATAATTTGCTAATAAATTCATTAAAAATCCTACAATGTGATTTTATGGATTTTTTTTCTAATTTTGTCTGTCATAGTTGAAGTGTACCTATGATGAAAATTACAGGCCTCTCATCTCACTTAACGCCACACTTTCCCAAACACCAGGAAACACACCACACCTTCCATCTCAACACACCACACCTTCCATCTCAACACACCACACATACTGAGCCTTCTGTCTGCTGTGTATTTATCTCCACCATGTTGAATTAGTGCTTTTGTGTTCCAATTAGTTATATTTCAAGATTGCTTTTATATCTATATATATTTTTTGTATTAATACAATCCATACCATGGACAGTATTGGGTGTTCCATTATTCAAAACCCTACCATGGACAGTAATTGGGTGTTCCATTATTCAACCCCTACCATGGACAGTATTGGGTGTTCCATTATTCAACCCCTACCATGGATAGTATTGGGTGTTCCATTATTCAACCCCAACCATGGACAGTATTGTGTTCCATTAATCAATCCCGACCATGGACAGTATTGGGTGTTCCATTATTCAATCCCTACCATGGACAGTATTGGGTGTTCCATTATTCAACCCCTACCATGGACAGTATTGGGTGTTCCATTATTCAACCCCTACCATGGACAGTATTGGGTGTTCCATTATTCAACCCCTACCATGGATAGTATTGGGTGTTCCATTGTTCAACCCCAACCATGGACAGTATTGTGTTCCATTAATCAATCCCGACCATGGACAGTATTGGGTGTTCCATTATTCAACCCCTACCATGGATAGTATTGGGTGTTCCATTAATCAATCCCTACCATGGATAGTATTGGGTGTTCCATTAATCAACCCCTACCATGGACAGTATTGGGTGTTCCATTAATCAACCCTACCATGGACAGTATTGTGTTCCATTATTCAACCCCTACCATGGATAGTACTGGGTGTTCCATTAATCAACCCCTACCATGGACAGTATTGGGTTTTCCATTATTCAACCCCTATTACTCTCCATGGATAGTTCCCCTGTTTTACTTCCTTGTTGATTGTTCCATTAATCAAGATTGGTTCCCGTTTTACTCATGATGACAGTATTGGGTTGTTCCATTTTTATCAAACCCTACCATGTTGACCCCTGTTTTACTTCCATGTTGTTGGTTCCTGTTTTACTCTCCATGATGAGATTGGTTCCCCTGTTTTACTCTCCATGTTGATTGGTTCCCTGTTTTACTCTCCATGTTGATTGGTTCCCCTGTTTTACTCTCCATGTTGATTGGTTCCCCCTGTTTTACTCTCCATGATGATTGGTTCCCCTGTTTTACTTCCATGATGAGATTGGTTCCCCTGTTTTACTCTCCATGTTGATTGGTTCCCCTGTTTTACTCTCCATGATGAGATTGGTTCCCCTGTTTTACTCTCCATGTTGATTGGTTCCCCTGTTTTACTCTCCATGTTGATTGGTTCCCCTGTTTTACTCTCCATGTTGATTGGTTCCCCTGTTTTACTCTCCATGATGAGATTGGTTCCTCTGTTTTACTCTCCATGTTGATTGGTTCCCCTGTTTTACTCTCCATGATGAGATTGGTTCCCCTGTTTTACTCTCCGTCATGTTTGTCTGTTGCTTGTTTTCATAATATTTGTTGAAACATTTCTGTAGTCTTCTGATTTGTTTTGTGTTATTATCCAGATTGAAGGTGGAGGGACCTACCTGAATTTGTTCAACAGACACTCTCTGTTTTAGTTGCAAAATTGAACGTTTTGCAACTGTTTGGACTAATGATTTCACCCTAGATGCAGGAAAGAGTGAGCCAGGCAGTATTGAATAGCTCAGTCTGATTACTCCCAGTTTGTCTCTCGACCTGTTGTAACAACCTCATGGTGGGTGTAGAGAACATTTTAGTAGCCTAAACGTATCAATGTGACATTAAGCTGGGTGAATGGAATATGAATGACAGTCCTCCTATGCTGTAATAGAAATAAGGCCAAATGATTGTCCTTCCTATTGAATCTAATCTTAAAGACACCGACCACCACTGGTGTGTGTGTGTCTCTTTCTCCCAGCATGCTCTCTCTCTGTGGAGATCTAAACTGGTGCGATGCGTGCAAATGGGCCCCCCATAGAAGAGCCCTCGACAACCTCACTAAAGCACCTTCTTCAAGTAAACAGCATACGGAAAAACACTCACAAACGCATGGACAAACACACAACCCTATAGGTAATGCAAAGAGACTGGACTTCTAAAGAAGAGCCCTTTGGAGCACTGACCTCCAAAATGTACAATTCAAAATGGAAAAACTGTGTTCATTTTCAAAGCCTAGCGGAGAATGTTTTTGTGTGGGGATCAATAAAAAAGGCCCTTGGAAGATAGTATGAAGTCATCTCGCCTCATGCAGAAGAGAACAACATCTATGCAGAAGAGACTAAGTATATCAAAAGAGACTAAGCACATCTGGAGAAGAGACAGCAGATCTGAGCAAAGCACTTAAAAGAGACTGGAGCAGTCTATTGAGAAGAGACTGGAGCAGTCATCTCCACAGAAGAACCCAAAGAGACATCATCTCCATGAGAAGAGACTGGAGCAGTAATAGAAGAGACTGGAGCAAATCTAAGCAGCATTGGAGAAGAGACTGAGACATCAGAAGAGACTGGAGCGTCTCCATGCAGAAGAGACTGGAGCAAGTTGCAGAAGAGACTTGATGGAGCAGTACTCCATGCAGAAGAGACTGGAATGCAGAAGAGACTTAAAAAGAGACTGAGCCTATTCCATGAAAGAGACTTCATGGAGCAGGTCATCTCCATGCAGAAGAGACTGGAGCCAGTCATCTCCATGCAGAAGAAATAGAAGAGACCAACAGGAGAGCAGCAGTCATCTCCATGCAGAAGAGACTGGAGCAGTCATCTCCATGCAGAAGAGACTGGAGCAGTCATCTCCATGCAGAAGAGACTGGAGAGTCATGGCAGAAGAGACTGGAGTCATCTCATCTCCATGCAGAAGAGACTGGAGCAGTCATCTCATCTCCATGCAGAAGAGACTGGAGCAGTCATCTCCATGCAGAAGAGACTGGAGCAGTCATCTCCATGCAGAAGAGACTGGAGCAGTCATGCAGAAGAGACTGGAGCAGTCATCATCTCCATGCAGAAGAGACTGGAGCAGTCATCTCTCCATGCAGAAGAGACTGGAGCAGTCATGCATGCAGAAGAGACTGGAGCAGTCATCTCGTCTCCATGCAGAAGAGACTGGAGCAGTCGTCTCCATGCAGAAGAGACTGGAGCAGTCGTCTCCATGCAGAAGAGACTGGAGCAGTCATCTCATCTCCATGCAGAAGAGACTGGAGCAGTCATCTCCATGCAGAAGAGACTGGAGCAGTCATCTCCATGCAGAAGAGACTGGAGCAGTCATCTCGTCTCCATGCAGAAGAGACTGGAGCAGTCATCTCATCTCCATGCAGAAGAGACTGGAGCAGTCATCTCCATGCAGAAGAGACTGGAGCAGTCATCTCATCTCCATGCAGAAGAGACTGGAGCAGTCATCTCCATGCAGAAGAGACTGGAGCAGGCATCAGTCATCTCCATGCAGAAGAGACTGGAGCAGTCATCTGGAGCAGTCATGCAGAAGAGACTGGAGCAGGCATCACATCTCCATGCAGAAGAGACTGGAGCATTCATGCTGGAGCAGTCATGCAGAAGAGACTGGAGCAGTCATCTCATCTCCATGCAGAAGAGACTGGAGCAGTCATCTCGCAGAAGAGACTCCATGCAGAAGAGACTGGAGCAGTCATCTCATCTCCATGCAGAAGAGACTGGAGCAGTCATCTCGTCTCCATGCAGAAGAGACTGGAGCATCTCCCATGCAGAAGAGACTGGAGCAGTCATCTCATCTCCATGCAGAAGAGACTGGAGCAGTCATCTCCATGCAGAAGAGACTGGAGCAGTCATCAGTCATCTCCATGCAGAAGAGACTGGAGCAGTCATCTCCATGCAGAAGAGACTGGAGCAGGCATCAGTCATCTCCATGCAGAAGAGACTGGAGCATTCATCTCCATGCAGAAGAGACTGGAGCAGTCATCTCATCTCCATGCAGAAGAGACTGGAGCAGTCATCTCCATCTCCATGCAGAAGAGACTGGAGCAGTGGGGAGCATCATCCTCATGCTCCATGCAGAAGAGACTGGAGCAGTCATCTCGTCTCCATGCAGAAGAGACTGGAGCAGTCATCAGAAGAGACATCTCCATGCAGAAGAGACTGGAGCAGTCATCTCATCTCCATGCAGAAGAGACTGGAGCAGTCATCTCGCAGAAGAGACTGGAGCAGTCATCATGCAGAAGAGACTGGAGCAGTCATCTCCATGCAGAAGAGACTGGAGCAGTCATCTCATCTCCATGCAGAAGAGACTGGAGCAGTCATCTCATTCCATGCAGAAGAGACTGGAGCAGTCATCTCCATGCAGAAGAGACTGGAGCAGTCATCTCGCAGAAGAGACTGGAGCTCCATGCAGAAGAGACTGGAGCAGTCATCTGGAGCAGTCTCCATGCAGAAGAGACTGGAGCAGAAGGACTGGAGCAGTCATCTCGTCTCCATGCAGAAGAGACTGGAGCAGTCATCTCATGCAGAAGAGACTCCATCTCCATGCAGAAGAGACTGGAGCAGTCATCTCTGGAGCAGCTCCATGCAGAAGAGACTGGAGCAGTCATGCAGAAGAGACTCAGTCATCTCCATGCAGAAGAGACTGGAGCAGTCATCTCCATGCAGAAGAGACTGGAGCAGTCATCTCCATGCAGAAGAGACTGGAGCAGTCATCTCCATGCAGAAGAGACTGGAGCAGTCATCTCCATGCAGAAGAGACTGGAGCAGTCATCTCCATGCAGAAGAGACTGGAGCAGTCATCTCCATGCAGAAGAGACTGGAGCAGTCATCTCCATGCAGAAGAGACTGGAGCAGCATCTCATCTCATCTCCCATGCAGAAGAGACTGGAGCAGTCATCTCCATGCAGAAGAGACTGGAGCAGTCATCTCCATGCAGAAGAGACTGGAGCAGTCATCTCATCTCCATGCAGAAGAGACTGGAGCAGTCATCTCCATGCAGAAGAGACTGGAGCTGGCAGAAGAGACTGAGCAGTCATCTCATCTCCATGCAGAAGAGACTGGAGCAGTCATCTCATCTCCATGCAGAAGAGACTGGAGCAGTCATCTCGTCTCCATGCAGAAGAGACTGGAGCAGTCATCTCATCTCCATGCAGAAGAGACTGGAGCAGTCATCTCGTCTCCATGCAGAAGAGACTGAGCAGTCATCTCATCTCCAGCAGAGAACTGTTTTGAGCATTGAGTGGAAAGTTATTATTTATAAGACAATGTAATGAGAGAGAGAGAGAGAGAACAACAGAGAGAAAAAAGAAAAGAAGGATGTATCTCACCTGCTCAAAGAATTCATCCATGAAACCTTTGTCCACGGCCACCTCCTCTTCCTCCTCAGTCTCCTTCCCCTGGTGACACACACACTCACGGTCATTGGTACATATTAACAAATAGCATCCAACTCATAGACAGAATATCCAAAATGATAAACTAAGGGCCCATACTCGTGATATCACCAGTATAGTGATATAACCAGTATATCACCAGTCTGCTCGTATTATCAGACTATACTGGTGATAACACTAGCAGACTATACTGGTGATAACACTAGCAGACTGGTGATAACACTAGCAGACTGGTGATAACACTAGCAGACTGGTGATAACACTAGCAGACTGGTGGTGATAACACTCCAGCAGACTGGTGATAACACTAGCAGACTATACTGGTGATAACACTAGCAGACTGGTGATAACACTAGCAGCCTATACTGGTGATAACACTAGCAGACTATACTGGTGATAACACTAGCAGACTATACTGGTGATAACACTAGCAGACTGGTGATAACACTAGCAGACTGGTGATAACACTAGCAGACTATACTGGTGATAACACTAGCAGACTATACTGGTGATAACACTAGCAGACTGGTGATAACACTAGCAGACTGGTGATAACACTAGCAGACTGGTGATAACACTAGCAGACTGGTGATAACACTAGCAGACTATACTGGTGATAACACTAGCAGACTATAACACTAGCAGCCTATAACACTGCAGACTGATAACACTAGCAGACTATACTGGTGATAACACTAGCAGACTATACTGGTGATAACACTAGCAGACTATACTGGTGATAACACTAGCAGACTATACTGGTGATAACACTAGCAGACTGGTGATAACACTAGCAGCATACTGGTGATAACACTAGCAGACTGGTGATAACACTAGCAGACTGGTGATAACACTAGCAGCCTATACTGGTGATAACACAGACTATACTGGTGATAACACTAGCAGACTATACTGGTGATAACACTAGCAGACTGGTGATAACACTAGCAGACTATACTGGTGATAACACTAGCAGACTATACTGGTGATAACACTAGCAGCCTATACTGGTGATAACACTAGCAGCCTATACTGGTGATAACACTAGCAGCCTATACTGGTGATAACACTAGCAGACTGGTGATAACACTAGCAGACTGGTGATAACACTAGCAGACTGGTGATAACACTAGCAGCCTATACTGGTGATAACACTAGCAGACTATACTGGTGATAACACTAGCAGACTATACTGGTGATAACACTAGCAGACTGGTGATAACACTAGCAGCCTATACTGGTGATAACACTAGCAGCCTATACTGGTGATAACACTAGCAGCCTATACTGGTGATAACACTAGCAGCCTATACTGGTGATAACACTAGCAGCCTATACTGGTGATAACACTAGCAGACTATACTGGTGATAACACTAGCAGACTATACTGGTGATAACACTAGCAGACTATACTGGTGATATTACTAGCAGCCTGGTTTTAACATGACCACGAGGTTGTTTCTCTCCGGTTCAAGGTTAATTATTAGGTACAAGCCTTAGTACCTTGATCTGACACAGGGCTTAGTACCTCGATCAGACATGTAGCTGGTGCTGAGCAAAGAGTTAACTAGCCTGACATGCTGAGAGAGAGCAATAACAGCGCATTCTGTAAGTATTCAGACCCCTTGACTTTTTCAACATTGTTACATTACAGCCTTACTCTAAAATTGATTTAAAAAAATAATAATCCTCAGCAATCTACACACAATACCCCATAATGACGTCACAATACCCCACAATGACGTCACAATACCCCACAATGACGTCACAATACCCCATAATGACGTCACAATACCCCACAATGACGTCACAATACCCCATAATGACGTCACAATACCCCATAATGACTAAGCGAAAACAGGTTCTGAGAAATTATCATTACAAATATAAATAGAATTACCTTATTTACATAAGTATTCAGATCATTTGCAATGAGACTCAAACAAAACTCTCACAAAGCTCCTCTGTGGAGATGGGAGAACCTTCCAGAAGAACATCTATCTCTGCAACACTCCACCAATCAGGCCTTTATGGTAGATTGGCCAGACGGAAGCCACTCCTCAATAAAAGGCACTCCTCAGTAAAAGGCACATGACAGCCCTCTTGGAGTTTGCCAAAAGGCACCTAAAGGACTTTCAGACCATGAGAAGCAAGATGCTCTGGTCTGATGAAACCAAGAATGAACACTTTGACCTGAATGCCAAGCCTCACGTCTGGAGGAAACGGTGAAGCATGGTGCTGGCAGCATCATGCTGTGGGGATGTTTTTCAGCGGCAGGGACTGAGAGACTAGTCAGGATCGAGGGAAAGATGAACGGAGCAAAGTAGAGAGATCCTTTATGAAAACCTCCAGAGTGCTCAGGACCTCAGACTGGGGTGAATGTTCACACTCCAACAGGACAGCGACCCGAAGTACACAGCCAAGTCTCTAAATGTCCTTGAGTGGCCCAGCCAGAGCCCGGACTTGAACCTGATCGAACATCTCTGGAGAGACCTGAAAATAGCTGTGTGGTGACGCTCTCCATCCAACCTGAGAGGATCAGCAGAGAAGAATGGGAGAAACTCCCCCAAATACAGGTGTGCCAAGCTTGTCGCGTCATACCCAAGAAGAATCGAGGCTGTAATCGCTGCCAAAGGTGCTTCAACAAAGTACTGAGTAAAGGGTCTGAAAACTTATGTAAATATGACATTTCAGTGTTTTTATTTTATTAATTAGCAAAAAAAAAATTCTACAGGACAGTTTTTGCTTTGTCATTATGGGGTATTGTGACGTCATTATGGGGTATTATGATGTCATTAAGGGGTATTCTGTGTAGATTGATGAGGGGGGGGAAATGATTTAATCCATTTTAGAATAAGGCTGTAACGTAACAAGATGTGGAAAAAGTCAAGGGGTCTGAATACTTTCCGACTGCTCTGAAGGAGAGAGAGAGAGAGAAAGAGAGCGAGCGAGAGATTACAAATGTCTTGTTGAGTGGACAAACTGCTGACTGTCAGAGCCCCGACCAGGGCAGACTCAGATCTCAGAAAAGAGAGGAGAAATGTTCACTACACTGTTCTTCATAAAAGCATGTTTTGAGTACATAGAAAACCTCAGAGAGCATGGAGGACTGGATATTAACACCAACATGTTGCTCCTTAGCACATTATTGGGTTGGCTTGGTGTTACTCACTCATCTCAGCCCTGCTGACTGCAATGTGTTTACCACAGACAGCCTGGCCAATTGAGGCCTATGCAAGCCTGGGGCCCCAGTAGACCATGAACCCCATCGCTGCACTCCTTCTCTGGGGTTCCACATGCAGTAGCAACCAGGCCCAATGTTTCTCACACTCCACAGGCTGCACAGGTCCAGAACACAGAGACACTGGACAACAAAAACAACCAAACAAGCCCGTGTGAGGCCCACTGCCCACGCAAAGCCTGGGGCCCCAGTAGACCATGACCCCATCGGTGCACTCCTCTTTTAGAGCAACCGCTCTGGTCAAACACCTAGGCCCAAAGGAGATCACGTTGTTTATTATGTCCCTCAGTGGGTCCAGGCTCCATGCCAGATAGAAAGCCATACAAACTGAGGAAAAACAGAGAGAGATCTACAGCATGAAAAGGAATAAATCAAGAAGATGAAACGTTGAATCACTCTGTTTTTATCCGACCATTATGTGGGGACCATTATGATGTGGGGGAGATAGTCAATGGATATCAGTGCTATGAAGAGTCATGAAGGTCATAGAGGATATCAGTGCTATGAAGAGTCATAGAGGATATCAGTGCTATGAAGAGTCAGAGAGATATCAGTGCTATGAAGAGATATCAGTGCTATGAAGAGTCAGAGAGGATATCAGTGCTATGAAGAGTCAGAGAGGATATCAGTGCTATGAAGAGTCAGAGAGGATATCAGTGCTATGAAGAGTCATAGAGGATATCAGTGCTATGAAGAGTCAGAGAGGATACCAGTGCTATGAAGAGTCATAGAGGATATCAGTGCTATGAAGAGTCAGAGGATATCAGTGCTATGAAGAGTCAGAGAGGATATCAGTGCTATGAAGAGTCATAGGATATCAGTGTTATGTATGACAGAAAGATACAAATATGCTTTAATTAGGAAAACTGAGGTGATCAAAAGTAGGATAAAATAGTCTCTCTATCATCTTTTTATTATTCAGTAGAACACATCAAAGAGTCTGTGAGAGAGAGAGAGAGAACGATTCATATGAAACAAAAATAACCTTATCTGCCTTTCAATATTAACAGACTCCTTGCTGGGCAAAGAACAATGGTTTAATTGGATAGAGGCCTTTCAGAAACTCCAGAACAAGACAATTAAAGAGTTGAGAAATAGAGACATACTTGTTACAGTAGAAGCGTGGGAGAGCAGACCAACTGCTGAGAGTTGTTTGCCAGTGAAGGTCTCTGATAGCACAGATCCACACTTAGAAAAAGGGTTCCAAAAAGGGTTCTTCAAGTGTCCCTATAGGAGAACCCTTTTTGGTTCCACGTAGAACCCTCTGTGGTCTACCTGGAACCAAAAAGGGTTCGTCAAAGGGTTCTCCATGGAGACATAAGAACCCTTTTAAGTTCTAGATAAAAAAATGTTTTTTTTTTCTAAGAGTATAGATGAGATGTCCTAATCTCAGTCAACTGTGAGTCTGGCCACGGAGAGCCAGTCAGATATAACTAACACGTTTGTTAGAGAAGCATCAAAATGCCAACCTAACCACCTAGAAAGTTGTCATGCCCAATTTTTTTTTACGCTATCAAATGAAATTGGCTGTGGTTCTACCGCGTCAACCACTCTGCTGCCATCTACCTCTTTTCTCCAGATAGGGAGTATACCAACTGGTTTAGTTCTATGAAGATCTGAAGATTTAACAGGAACTAAATCAGTTGGTATACTCCCTATGAAGATCTGAAGATTTAACAGGAACTAAACCAGTTGGTATACTCCCTATGAAGATCTGAATATTTAACAGGAACTAAATCAGTTGGTATACTACCTATGAAGATTTAACAGGAACTAAACAAGCAGCCTCCACAGTTCAATAGCACCCAAAGCGGTCATTGGCCGTGTTCAAGAGCATCAAAACCGCTATGTAATCATGGGCATATTGTGATTGACTGGCTGATCTACAATAAAAATGAATAGTTATATTATGATGCTAGGTGATTTGTTCGTCAGTTGTCAGTTATCAGCTGCAATGTCGGACAAGCTCATTATCTGACCGACAGACTGAGACTAAATAACTGACAGTCTAACTGACTGACTGTCTAACTGACTGAGCTAGTAACAGTGTGACTGACTGACTGACTAACTGACTGAGCTAGTAACAGTGTGACTGACTGACTAACTGACTGAGCTAGTAACAGTGTGACTGACTGACTGACTAACCAACTGACTGACTAACTGACTGAGCTAGTAACAGTGTGACTGACTGACTAACTGACTGAGCTAGTAACAGTGTGACTGACTGACTGACTGACTGAGCTAGTAACAGTGTGACTGACTGACTGACTGACTAAACAACTGACTGACTGACTGACTGAGCTAGTAACAGTGTGACTGACTGACTGACTAACTGACTGAGCTAGTAACAGTGTGACTGATTGACTGACTAACCAACTGACTGACTGACTGAGCTCGTAACAGTGTGACTGACTGACTGACTGACTAACCAACTGACTGACTGACTGACTGACTGAGCTCGTAACAGTGTGACTGACTGAGGAAGTGTAGAGGAAGAAGCATGCCTATTGAGCTAGCAGAGCTCCCAGTCAGAGAGAGATCAGTGGGAGGTGGTGAGGTGATGGCAGGACAGATGGAGGGTTGACGGGTGCATCAGACAACAGACAGGACCTAGACTGACACCTTGTCTTACAGCCTTAATCACCTCACAACCTAGAGATACCATAGGAACATTCCAGAAACATTTCTGAGACCCACAGATTGCAATATCATACTGGTATCAATGTCTGAAATCTCTCCCACCATTTCATAGCATGCAGACTGCTTTAGTGGAGAGGTGATGCAATCAGTGTGTAAAGTCCTGGGAAATCAACAGGACTTATTTATTCTCAACAAGCTATAACGCTCCACCACATTCCATTTAGATGCTGTAGAAATGCTGTATGAAGTCTGCCAAGTAACTACATCGATATTTTGGAAGCTACACACAGACCAACGTAGACTTTTTGAACGTACAGACCTCTTAGTGGAGGTTACGGACTGAGCCGTGTGTCCGCGGGCAACCTCAGGGTCCATGTGATGCGTCTAGTGCAGTAATGCCGAGGAAGAGGTCAGTTAAAAGATGATTGTGGTTCTCAAACCTTGTTTTTATTTACCGTACCACCGAGTACATCTTGCTCTGCCCGGAGTACCCCTGTCATGCACCTTTGACCAGTAAGCCTACAGTCTCATGAGTCTGGGAATAGGCCAAGTAGCCCTGGTTGAAGACCTGTCGTTGATCGTATTCAGGCAATCGGATACGTACGAAGCAAAGTGCAGCCTCTTCTCCATTGGTAGCTAGATATGGTTCAGCGTGGGAGAAGAATCCACACTGTGAGGGGTAGAGGGAGGCAAGCCACCAAGACGACCAGGCTTCACGAGCTACCAATGGAAGTGTCTCTGTGCTCCTACATCGTACTGTAGCTCGCTAGCTACCAATGGAAGTGTCTCTGTGCTCCTACATGGAAGTGTCTCTGTGCTCCTACTGTACTGGCTCGCTAGCTACCAATGGAAGTGTCTCTGTGCTCCTACATCGTACTGTAGCTCGCTAGCTACCAATGGAAGTGTCTCTGTGCTCCTACATCGTACTGTAGCTCGCTAGCTACCAATGGAAGTGTCTCTGTGCTCCTACATCGTACTGTAGTCTTACTGGAAGTGTCTATGTGCTACATCGCTAGCTACCAATGGAAGTGTCTCTGTGCTCCTACATTGTACTGTAGCTCGCTAGCTACCAATGGAAGTGTCTCTGTGCTCCTACATTGTACTGTAGCTGCTAGCTACCAATGGAAGTGTCTATGTGCTCCTACATCGTACTGTAGCTCGCTAGCTACCAATGGAAGTGTCTCTGTGCTCCTACATCGTACTGTAGCTCGCTAGCTACCAATGGAAGTGTCTCTGTGCTCCTACATCGTACTGTAGCTCGCTAGCTACCAATGGAAGTGTCTCTGTGCTCCTACATCGTACTGTAGCTCGCTAGCTAACTACTCTCACCTCCTCTTTTTGTTCCCTCATTTTCTATCTCTTTCTGTCCCTGTCTGCCTCCAGATTTAGCGCAGCTTCACACAATCTCATTACTGGAGGTGGACCACACAACATATACTCAATTACCTGTGGCTGCCCCCCCCCCCTCCTCTCCTTCTTGTCCTTCGCCCTTCATTCCACTGTCTCAAACCCCCTCGCTCTTCCTCATCCATCCAATCTCATCTTCCTCATCCAATCTCTCACATGCCCTGCCCATAATAGTCCTACTGCTCCTCATCTCTCTCCTTCTCCTTCCTCCCTCCATCTGTCTCGTTCCTCTTGGATTTCATGTACTAGGTAGCTCCAGAAGGTCTATAGCATCAGCTGAGGGAAATTGTCAAAGCTTCTATTGAACAATAATGACAGCGAGAGAGAGGAGCAAAAATGACCAAATATTTTTTTAAATACCATAAAGATCAATGTATCAAAATAAACTACAAACTACTTGTATTTTGAAATGTATTTAATGTAAATGAATTTAGTAACCATTACAGAAACGTCTTAGTTGCTGTGACTGTGATACGTTGTTGTTGATCTACCTTAGTTGAACACACTGACTGTAAGTCCCTCTGGATAAGAGCGTCTGCTAAATTACCAAAATGTAAACGTATGTGAGAAAATGAACATACCAAAATAAACTGCAAAGCACACTGGGTATTAATGATTGGCCTTATGTCTAGATGGGATACAGCTTAACCTAATTCTCCTAACCTGTTACATAAATTCTCCTAAACCTGCTATGAAAAGTCAATTTTGACAAAAAGCTGTATCCCTTCTCGACAAGACCTTGTTTCGGGGCGGAGCTCATTAGAATAATAACTCATTTGCATTTGCAGCCCTCCATTTTTACATTTATATTTAGTTAATTTAGCAGACGCTTTTATCACACCCTAGTTACCATCAGACTTCTGATACCAACGCAGGGTGAAATGCAGCCACAAAATGATATAGAAAACTATTTTGTATTTTGAAAATACAGATTACAGCTCTCAAAATACCCTTGTTAAAAAAAACAGATTGGGAGCATAGTCCAGCTCAGTGTAATACATGTATCAAATATATGTAACAGAAATACTGACCATCTCTGGGGAGAGAGAGAGACAGCACCCACCATCTCTGGGGAGAGAGAGAGACAGCACCCACCATCTCTGGGGAGAGAGAGAGACAGCACCCACCATCTCTGGGGAGAGAGAGAGACAGCACCCACCATCTCTGGGGAGAGAGAGAGACAGCACCCACCATCTCTGGGGAGAGAGAGACAGCACCCACCATCTCTGGGGAGAGAGAGAGACAGCACCCACCATCTCTGGGGAGAGAGAGAGACAGCACCCACCATCTCTGGGGAGAGAGAGACAGCACCCACCATCTCTGGGGAGAGAGAGACCAGCACCCACCATCTCTGGGGAGAGAGAGAGACAGCACCCACCATCTCTGGGGAGAGAGAGAGATAGCACCCACCATCTCTGGGGAGAGAGAGACAGCACCCACCATCTCTGGGGAGAGAGAGAGACAGCACCCACCATCTCTGGGGAGAGAGAGAGACAGCACCCACCATCTCTGGGGAGAGAGAGAGACAGCACCCACCATCTCTGGGGAGAGAGAGACAGCACCCACCATCTCTGGGGAGAGAGAGACAGCACCCACCATCTCTGGGGAGAGAGAGAGACAGCACCCACCATCTCTGGGGAGAGAGAGAGACAGCACCCACCATCTCTGGGGAGAGAGAGACAGCACCCACCATCTCTGGGGAGAGAGAGACAGCACCCACCATCTCTGGGGAGAGAGAGAGACAGCACCCACCATCTCTGGGGAGAGAGAGACAGCACCCACCATCTGTGGGGAGAGAGAGACAGCACCCACCATCTGTGGGGAGAGAGAGAGACAGCACCCACCATCTCTGGGGAGAGAGAGAGACAGCACCCACCATCTCTGGGGAGAGAGAGAGACAGCACCCACCATCTCTGGGGAGAGAGAGAGACAGCACCCACCATCTCTGGGGAGAGAGAGACAGCACCCACCATCTCTGGGGAGAGAGAGAGACAGCACCCACCATCTCTGGGGAGAGAGAGACAGCACCCACCATCTCTGGGGAGAGAGAGACAGCACCCACCATCTCTGGGGAGAGAGAGACAGCACCCACCATCTCTGGGGAGAGAGAGAGACAGCACCCACCATCTCTGGGGAGAGAGAGAGACAGCACCCACCATCTCTGGGGAGAGAGAGAGACAGCACCCACCATCTCTGGGGAGAGAGAGAGACAGCACCCACCATCTCTGGGGAGAGAGAGACAGCACTCACCATCTCTGGGGAGAGAGCGGGAGAGAGAGACAGCACCCACCATCTCTGGGGAATAAATTCATAGACATCACCTCTCCATCTTACTGGGAAGGATGATGACAGCAACACCATCTCTGAGATAGAGTGGGAAAGACAGCAGAGCTGGGGATTGAGAAGAGAGGGGGCAGAACCATCTCTGGGAAGAGAAATATGGAGAGGAAGGGTCTGAGATCTGTGGGTGATAGAGAGAGAGATAGCACCCACCATCTCTGGGGAGAGAGAGAAGGAAAGGGAGACCATCTCTGAGGGATAGAGAGAGCAGGATAGCACCCACCATCTCTAGAGGGAGAGAGAGACAGCACCCACCATCTCTGGGGAGAGAGAGGGAGAGAGCACCCACCATCTCTGGGGAAAGAGAGAGAGATAGCACCCACCATCTCTGGGGAGAGAGAGAGAAGGAACCATCTCTGGGAGAGAGAGAGGGAGAGAGACAGGATAGAGGGAGAGAGAGTCTCCATTTCCTCAGGAATAAATTCATAGGGAGAGACTTACTATGAAGGATGATGACACTAACACAATTACAGAGATAGAGGGGAAAGACAGAGAGGTGGATTGATTGAGAAGGATAGGGGGAGGGAGAAGAAAACAGAAAAGAAGAAGAGAAATATGGAGAGGAAGGGTCTGGGACTGATGAAAAGGTGATAGAGAAAGAGAGAGAGGGATAGAGAGAGCAGGATAGAGGGAGAGAGAGAAGGAAAGGGAGAGAGAGGGAAGAGAGAGCAGGATAGAGGGAGAGAGAAGCAAATGGATAGAGATAGAGAGAGAGCAGGATAGATGAATGAGAGTCCCTATCTAGAAAGGTCTTTCCAGAGAGCAGGATACTGAGGGAGAGATCAGAGAACCACACTGGAAGCCAGGGATCAGAACCACAGACCATACTGACACCAGCCAGGCATCAGGACCCTAAACACAGACCACAGGGACACCAGCCAGGCATAGAGAGCAGGACCAGAGACCATACTGACACCAGCCAGGCATCAGGACCATAACCACAGACCATACTGACACCAGCCAGGCATCAGGACCATAAACACAGGACCACACTGACACCAGCCAGAATCAGGACCATAACCACAGACCATACTGGATACCAGCCAGGCATCAGGACCATAAACACAGACCACACTGACACCAGCCAGGCATCAGAGGGATAAACACAGACCAGGATAGACACCAGCCAGGCATCAGGATAACACAGACCACACTGACACCAGCCAGGCATCAGAGAACACAGGATAGACACCAGCCAGGCATCAGAACCCCAACACAGATACACTGACACCAGCCAGGCATCAGAACCCCAACACAGACCACACTGACACCAGCCAGGCATCAGAACCCCAACACAGACCAGAGGGAGCCAGGCATCAGGAAACAGACCACACTGGCCAGGCATCAGAGAGAGGGAAACCAGCCAGGCATCAGAACCCCAACACAGGATAGCCAGGCATCAGGACCCCAACCACAGACCACACTGACACCAGCCAGGCATCAGGACACGAACCACAGACCAGACAGAGATAGAGAGAGAACACTGAGACCAATGCCATGGCCCTATCAGACCCCACCACAGACCACACTTTCCACACCAGCCAGGCATCAGGACCTCCTCCTCTTCAGACCACACTGACACCAGCCAGGCATCAGGACCCACACTGACACCAGCCAGGCATCAGGACACCACAGACCACACTGACACCAGCCAGGCATCAGGACCCCAACCACAGACCACACTGACACCAGCCAGGCATCAGGACCCCAACCACAGACCACACTGACACCAGCCAGGCATCAGGACCCCATAACCACAGACCACACTGACACCAGCCAGGCATCAGGACCCCACAGACCACACTGACACCAGCCAGGCATCAGGACCCCAACCACAGACCACACTGACACCAGCCAGGCATCAGGACCCGAACACAGACCACACTGACACCAGCCAGGCATCAGGACACCAACCACAGACCACACTGACACCAGCCAGGCATCAGGACCTAAACACAGACCACACTGACACCAGCCAGGCATCAGGACCCCAACCACAGACCACACTGACACCAGCCAGGCATCAGGACCCCAACACAGACCACACTGACACCAGCCAGGCATCAGGACCCCAACCACAGACCACACTGACACCAGCCAGGCATCAGGACACGACCACAGACCACACTGACACCAGCCAGGCATCAGGACCCGAACCACAGACCACACTGACACCAGCCAGGCATCAGGACCCCAAAACAGACCACACTGACACCAGCCAGGCATCAGGACCATAACCACAGACCACACTGACACCAGCCAGGCATCAGGACCCCAACCACAGACCACACTGACACCAGCCAGGCATCAGGACCCCAACCACAGACCACACTGACACCAGCCAGGCATCAGGACCCCAAAACAGACCACACTGACACCAGCCAGGCATCAGGACCACAACCACACTGACACCAGCCACTCAGGACCCCCAAACAGACCACATTAGGCCTATTCATTTACAATAATGATTAATCATTTTCCAAACATGACCCTCAAGAAATTAACCTCCGTATGCTTTCAATATGTATTTTTTGCACGTACCTGTTGAGGCTTGCAGTGGTAGCCCAGACATGAAATACCGTGTGTGTGTGTGTGTGTGTGTGTGTGTGTGTGTGTGTGTGTGTGTGTGTGTGTGTGTGTGTGTGTGTGTGTTCTCCGATCCAGAGTGGTTGGGTCAGAAGTCAAATAAATGTAATGAAGAAGTGTGTCTGCAATAATGTAGTGATGCAACGTCGAGGACACAATACAAAGCCACAGCCAATCAGCCCTCGACTACACAAACACAACCAATCGGCCCTCGACTACACAAACACAATACAAAGCCACAGCCAATCAGCCCTCGACTACACAAACACAATACAAAGCCACAGCCAATCAGCCCTCGACTACACAAACACAATACAAAGCCACAGCCAATCAGCCCTCGACTACACAAACACAATACAGAGCCACAGCCAATCAGCCCTCGACTACACAAACACAATACAAAGCCACAGCCAATCAGCCCTCGACTACACAAACACAATACAAAGCCACAGCCAATCAGCCCTCGACTACACAAACACAATACAAAGCCACAGCCAATCAGCCCTCGACTACACAAAAGCACAGCCAATCAGCCCTCGACTACACAAACACAATACAAAGACACAGCCAATCAGCCCTCGACTACACAAACACAATACAAAGCCACAGCCAATCAGCCCTCGACTACACAAACACAGACTACACAAACACAATACAAAGCCACAGCCAATCAGCCCTCGACTACACAAACACAATACAAAGCCACAGCCAATCAGCCCTCGACTACACAAACACAGCCAATCAGCCCTCGACTACACAAACACAATACAAAGACACAGCCAATCAGCCCTCGACTACACAAACACAATACAAAGCCACAGCCAATCAGCCCTCGACTACACAAACACAGCCAATCAGCCCTCGACTACACAAACACAATACAAAGCCACAGCCAATCAGCCCTCGACTACACAAACACAGCCAATCAGCCCTCGACTACACAAACACAATACAAAGCCACAGCCAATCAGCCCTCGACTACACAAACACAATACAAAGCCACAGCCAATCAGCCCTCGACTACACAAACACAATACAAAGCCACAGCCAATCAGCCCTCGACTACACAAACACAATACAAAGCCACAGCCAATCAGCCCTCGACTACACAAACACAATACAAAGCCACAGCCAATCAGCCCTCGACTACACAAACACAATACAAAGCCACAGCCAATCAGCCCTCGACTACACACAAACACAGCCAATCAGCCCTCGACTACACAAACACAATACAAAGACACAGCCAATCAGCCCTCGACTACACAAACACAATACAAAGCCACAGCCAATCAGCCCTCGACTACACAAACACAATACAAAGCCACAGCCAATCAGCCCTCGACTACACAAACACAATACAAAGCCACAGCCAATCAGCCCTCGACTACACAAACACAATACAAAGCCACAGCCAATCAGCCCTCGACTACACAAACACAGCCAATCAGCCCTCGACTACACAAACACAATACAAAGCCACAGCCAATCAGCCCTCGACTACACAAACACAATACAAAGCCACAGCCAATCAGCCATAGACGGAACCATCTGCCTGGTTCAAACATCCCCCTGTATGTCAACGACTAACCTCTGACCCCTCTTAGGCTGTGTTCAACATAAGCACATAGCTCTAACCACTTATCTTTCCCCTGGCAACACACAGCCAGTCTGTCATCACTGAGACTGGAAAACCATGTTCACTAGAGACACAACCTGTCATCACTGAGACTGGAAAACCATGGTCACTAGAGACACAACCTGTCATCACTGAGACTGGAAAACCATGTTCACTAGAGACACAACCTGTCACTACTGAGACTGGAAAACCATGTTCACTAGAGACACAACCTGTCACCACTGAGACTGGAAAACCATGGTCACTAGAGACACAACCTGTCACCACTGAGACTGGAAAACCATGTTCACTAGAGACACAACCTGTCACCGCTGAGACTGGAAAACCATGTTCACTAGAGACACAACCTGTCACTACTGAGACTGGAAAACCATGTTCACTAGAGACACAACCTGTCATCACTGAGACTGTAAAACCATGTTCACTAGAGACACAACCTGTCACTACTGAGACTGGAAAACCATGTTCACTAGAGACACAACCGGTCACTACTGAGACTGGAAAACCATGTTCACTAGAGACACAACCTGTCACTACTGAGACTGGAAAACCATGTTTACTAGAGACACAACCTGTCACCACTGAGACTGGAAAACCATGTTCACTAGAGACACAACCTGTCACTACTGAGACTGGAAAACCATGTTCACTAGAGACACAACCTGTCACTACTGAGACTGGAAAACCATGTTCACTAGAGACACAACCTGTCACCACTGAGACTGGAAAACCATGTTCACTAGAGACACAACCTGTCACCACTGAGACTGGAAAACCATGTTCACTAGAGACACAACCTGTCACTACTGAGACTGGAAAACCATGTTCACTAGAGACACAACCTGTCACTACTGAGACTGGAAAACCATGTTCACTAGAGACACAACCTGTCACCACTGAGACTGGAAAACCATGTTCACTAGAGACACAACCTGTCACTACTGAGACTGGAAAACCATGTTCACTAGAGACACAACCTGTCACCACTGAGACTGGAAAACCATGTTCACTAGAGACACAACCTGTCACTACTGAGACTGGAAAACCATGTTCACTAGAGACACAACCTGTCACTACTGAGACCGGAAAACCATGTTCACTAGAGACACAACCTGTCACTACTGAGACTGGAAAACCATGTTCACTAGAGACACAACCTGTCACCGCTGAGACTGGAAAACCATGTTCACTAGAGACACAACCTGTCACCACTGAGACTGGAAAACCATGTTCACTAGAAACACAACCTTTCATTACTGAGACTGGAAAACCATGTTCACTAGAGACACAACCTGTCACCACTGAGACTGGAAAACCATGTTCACTAGAGACACAACCTGTCACCACTGAGACTGGAAAACCATGTTCACTAGAGACACAACCTGTCACCACTGAGACTGGAAAACCATGTTCACTAGAGACACAACCTGTCACCACTGAGACTGGAAAACCATGTTCACTAGAGACACAACCTGTCACCACTGAGACTGGAAAACCATGTTCACTAGAGACACAACCTGTCACTACTGAGACTGGAAAACCATGTTCACTAGAGACACAACCTGTCACTACTGAGACTGGAAAACCATGTTCACTAGAGACACAACCTGTCACCACTGAGACTGGAAAACCATGTTCACTAGAGACACAACCTGTCACTACTGAGACTGGAAAACCATGTTCACTAGAGACACAACCTGTCACCACTGAGACTGGAAAACCATGTTCACTAGAGACACAACCTGTCACTACTGAGACTGGAAAACCATGTTCACTAGAGACACAACCTGTCACTACTGAGACCGGAAAACCATGTTCACTAGAGACACAACCTGTCACTACTGAGACTGGAAAACCATGTTCACTAGAAACACAACCTGTCACTACTGAGACTGGAAAACCATGTTCACTAGAAACACAACCTTTCATTACTGAGACTGGAAAACCATGTTCACTAGAGACACAACCTGTCACTACCGAGACTGGAAAACCATGTTCACTAGAAACACAACCTGTCACCACTGAGACTGGAAAACCATGTTCACTAGAGACACAACCTGTCATTACTGAGACTGGAAAACCATGTTCACTAGAGACACAACCTGTCATTGCTGAGACTGGAAAACCATGTTCACTAGAAACACAACCTTTCATTACTGAGACTGGAAAACCATGTTCACTAGAGACACAACCTGTCACTACTGAGACTGGAAAACCATGTTCACTAGAAACACAACCTTTCATTACTGAGACTGGAAAACCATGTTCACTAGAAACACAACCTGTCACTACTGAGACTGGAAAACCATGTTCACTAGAAACACAACCTTTCATTACTGAGACTGGAAAACCATGTTCACTAGAGACACAACCTGTCACTACCGAGACTGGAAAACCATGTTCACTAGAAACACAACCTGTCACCACTGAGACTGGAAAACCATGTTCACTAGAGACACAACCTGTCATTACTGAGACTGGAAAACCATGTTCACTAGAGACACAACCTGTCATTACTGAGACTGGAAAACCATGTTCACGAGAAGCTCAGGAAAGGACATTGGGAACAGAGAGACAGACAAAATTCACAGAAATAATGAATGAAACCCCCAGAACAACATCAGGAGTCAATGCTTTCCCCTCAAATTGAATCAATAGTTGTTTTTTTCAAACGGCACACAAACACACTTGGTCGCTAGGTCACTGTTCCACATCTATCCTATTAGTTAATGTGTCACTACCCCCCACAGAGACTGTCAAACCCCACAGAGACATGTCTGCTAGTAACACTGACTAACAGGGTTACACTATGAGAGAGGAGGCTCTTAATGATTCATCATGACTCACCAGTAGGGAAAAGAGTGAGAGAGAGAGAGAGAGAGAGAGAGAGAGACAACCTCAATCACGAAAGAGGGAAGGACATTCAAAGGAGGAGAGGAATAGGCTAAAGACTAGGCTATAAACTGAACTTCCTCACTACCTCTAGGGTAGGGGGGATCTGAACCACCTCACTACCTCTAGGGTTGAGGGTGATCAGAACCACCTCACTACCTCTAGGGTAGGGGGGATCTGAACCACCTCACTACCTCTAGGGTAAACCAGGGGGATCTGAACCACCTCACTACCTCTAGGGTAAGAGGGGGATCTGAACCCACCTCACTACCTCTAGGGTAGAGGGGGATCTGAACCACCTCACTACCTCTAGGGTAGAGGGGGATCAGAACCACCTCACTACCTCTAGGTAGAGGGGATCTGAACCACCTCACTACCTCTAGGGTAGAGGGGGAACTGGGAACTACCTCTGGGGTAGAGGGGGATCTGAACCACCTCACTACCTCTAGGGTAGAGGGGATCTGAACCACCTCACTACCTCTAGGGTAGGGGGATCTGAACCACCTCACTACCTCTAGGGTAGAGGGGGATCTGAACCACCTCACTACCTCTAGGAGTAGAGGATACTGAACCACCTCACCTCTAGGGTAGAGGGGATCTGAACCACCTCACTACCTCTAGGGTAAGGGGGATCTGAACCACCTCACTACCTCTAGGGTAGAGGGGGATCTGAACCACCTCACTACCTCTAGGGTAGAGGGGGATCTGAACCACCTCACTACCTCTAGGGTAGAGGGGGATCTGAACCACCTCACTACCTCTAGGGTAGTAACCACCTCACTACCTCTAGGGTAGGGGGATCTGAACCACCTCACTACCTCTAGGGTAGAGGGGATCTGAACCACCTCACTACCTCTAGGTAGAGGGGGATCTGAACCACCTCACTACCTCTAGGGTAGAGGGGGATCTGAACCACCTCACTACCTCTAGGGTAGAGGGGATCTGAACCACCTCACTACCTCTAGGGTAGAGGGGATCTGAACCACCTCACTACCTCTAGGGTAGAGGGGGATCTGAACCACCTCACTACCTCTAGGGTAGAGGGGGATCTGAACCACCTCACTACCTCTAGGGTAGAGGGGGATCTGAACCACCTCACTACCTCTAGGGTAGAGGGGGATCTGAACCACCTCACTACCTCTAGGGTAGAGGGGGATCTGAACCACCTCACTACCTCTAGGGTAGAGGGGATCTGAACCACCTCACTACCTCTAGGGTAGGGGATCTGAACCACCTCACTACCTCTAGGGTAGAGGGGATACCTCTAGACTGAACCACCTCACTACCTCTAGGTAGAGGGGGATCTGAACCACCTCACTACCCTAGAGGGGATCTCTAGGGTAGAGGGGATCTGAACCACCTCACTACCTCTAGGGTAGGGGGATCTGAACCACCTCACTACCTCTAGGGTAGAGGGGATCTGAACCACCTCACTACCTCTAGGGTAGAGGGGGATCTGAACCACCTCACTACCTCTAGGGTAGAGGGGGATCTGAACCACCTCACTACCTCTAGGGTAGAGGGGGATCTGAACCACCTCACTACCTCTAGGGTAGAGGGGGATCTGAACCACCTCACTACCTCTAGGGTAGAGGGGGATCTGAACCACCTCACTACCTCTAGGGTAGAGGGGGATCTGAACTACCTCACTACCTCTAGGGTAGAGGGATCTGAACCACCTCACTACCTCTAGGGTAGAGGGGATCTGAACCACCTCACTACCTCTAGGAGTAGAGGGGGATCTGAACTACCTCCTCTAGGGTAGAGGGGGATCTGAACCACCTCACTACCTCTAGGGTAGAGGGGGATCAAACCACCTCACTACCTCTAGGGTAGAGGGGGATCTGTTCCTCACTCCTCTAGGGTAGAGGGGGATCTGAACCACCTCACTACCTCTAGGGTAGAGGGGGGATCTGAACCACCTCACTACCTCTAGGGTAGAGGGGATCTGAACCACCTCACTACCTCTAGGGTAACAGGGGGATCTGAACCACCTCACTACCTCTAGGGTAGAGGGGATCTGAACCACCTCACTACCTCTAGGGTAGGGGGGATCTGAACCACCTCAGGAGGGTAGAGGGGGATCTGAACCACCTCACTACCTCTAGGGTAGAGGGGGATCTGAACCACCTCACTACCTCTAGGGTAGAGGGGATCTGAACCACCTCACTACCTCTAGGGTAGAGGGGATCTGAAAGACTACCTCACTACCTCTAGGGTAGAGGGGGATCTGAACCACCTCACTACCTCTAGGGTAGAGGGGGATCTGAACCACCTCACTACCTCTAGGGTAGAGGGGGATCTGAACCACCTCACTACCTCTAGGGTAGAGGGGGATCTGAACCACCTCACTACCTCTAGGGTAGAGGGGATCTGAACCACCTCACTACCTCTAGGGTAGAGGGGGATCTGAACCACCTCACTACCTCTAGGGTAGAGGGGGATCTGAACCACCTCACTACCTCTAGGGTAGAGGGGGATCTGAACCACCTCACTACCTCTAGGGTAGAGGGGGATCTGAACCACCTCACTACCTCTAGGGTAGAGGGGGATCTGAACCACCTCACTACCTCTAGGGTAGAGGGGATCTGAACCACCTCACTACCTCTAGGGTAGAGGGGGATCTGAACCACCTCACTACCTCTAGGGTAGAGGGGGATCTGAACCACCTCACTACCTCTAGGGTAGAGGGGATCTGAACCACCTCACTACCTCTAGGGTAGAGGGGGATCTGAACCACCTCACTACCTCTAGGGTAGAGGGGGATCTGAACCACCTCACTACCTCTAGGGTAGAGGGGGATCTGAACCACCTCACTACCTCTAGGGTAGAGGGGGATCTGAACCACCTCACTACCTCTAGGGTAGAGGGGGATCTGAACCACCTCACTACCTCTAGGGTAGAGGGGGATCTGAACCACCTCACTACCTCTAGGGTAGAGGGGGATCTGAACCACCTCACTACCTCTAGGGTAGAGGGGGATCTGAACCACCTCACTACCTCTAGGGTAGAGGGGGATCTGAACCACCTCACTACCTCTAGGGTAGAGGGGGATCTGAACCACCTCACTACCTCTAGGGTAGAGGGGGATCTGAACCATCTCACTACCTCTAGGGTAGAGGGGGATCTGAACCACCTCACTACCTCTAGGGTAGAGGGGGATCTGAACCACCTCACTACCTCTAGGGTAGAGGGGGATCTGAACCACCTCACTACCTCTAGGGTAGAGGGGGATCTGAACCACCTCACTACCTCTAGGGTAGAGGGGGATCTGAACCACCTCACTACCTCTAGGGTAGAGGGGGATCTGAACCACCTCACTACCTCTAGGGTAGAGGGGGATCTGAACCATCTCACTACCTCTAGGGTAGAGGGGGATCTGAACCAGAGAGAGAGGCAGTGTGTCTGAAGGGGGTGGCAGTGTGTCTGGGGGGGGGAGGGGGCAGTGTGTCTGGGGGGGGGGCAGTGTGTCTGGGGGGGGTGGCAGTGTGTCTGGGGGAGGGAGAGTGTGTCTGGGGGGGAGGCAGTGTGTCTGGGGGGGCAGTGTGTCTGGGGGTGTGTCTGGGGGAGGGGCAGTGTGTCTGGGGGGGGAGAGGCAGTGTGTCTGGGGGGGCAGTGTGTCTGGGGGGAGGCAGTGTGTCTGGGGGGGGTCTGGGGGGCAGTGTGTCTGGGGGGGAGGCAGGGGAGGGGAGGCAGTGTGTCTGGGGGGGGAGGCAGTGTGTCTGGGGGGAGGCAGGTGTCAGTGTGTCTGGGGGGGGGAGTGTGTCTGGGGGGGGCAGTGTGTCTGGGGGGGGCAGTGTGTCTGGGGGGCAGTGTGTCTGGGGGAGAGGCAGTGTGCCTGGGGGGCAGTGTGTCTGGGGGGAGGCAGTGTGTCTGGGGGGGAGGGTGTGTCTGGGGGGAGGCAGTGTGTCTGGGGGGAGGCAGTGTGCCTGGGGGGGGGCAGTGTGTCTGGGGGGGAGGCAGTGTGTCTGGGGGGGGAGGCAGTGTGTCTGGGGGGGGAGAGGCAGTGTGTCTGGTGGGGAGAGGCAGTGTGTTTGCGGGAAGCAAAGTGAACTCCCCTCTGGGGCCAATTCATATAGCGATCTCTGGTGAAACAGAGTCGTAAATTGTTTCCAGCGTTTTCTCTTCTCTCCTCCCCACTATTCTCCTCAGCTTAATTGGCACTTACACAGGTCTGACAATAGCCTCACTCTCGTGAGATCCAAGGCCCCTCAGACAGAGTCTGATGGTGCATACACACGCACACACCCACTCCTCCTCTCACATGGGATAACGAACACCGACAGCAAATCTGCTCCAACACCTTAAAGGAAAAACACAATCAAAATGTAGGTGTGGTATGGTTCTTCATTCAGTCACCATGGTCAGTTCCATCCTATCAACAGTCTCTACTACACCGCCACCCCTCCCTCCACCATCAGACCAGCGGCCCAGTGATTAGCAGGTGTGCAGAAAGAGTGAGATAGAGGTGATATTCAGACAGGGAAAGTCAACTACACCCCTAGCAGGCTATATAAATAACTAGAACCCCTCTCCTGGTTGCTGTTTTTACTTGGTGACAAATGGTTTGTAAAAAAAAAAAAAAAAAAAAAAAAAAAAAAAAAACATTAAATCAAACTGGCTTGATTGATACTTTTACCATCAAGGACCAATCTGGAAATTAGTGTTTTAATTAATAATTCTTGGTGTTATCATCTAGGAACACATTCTTATTGTGTAGGTTTGTACCCAAATCAATTGTCATACACACACAGATGTATTATCAGGGACTGGGCTTTTCTGCGTGCTTAACACATAGTCTATACATGACACTGGAATGAAATGCCTTGTCTCTCTCTAACACCCTCCCACAAATCCTTGGAGAACCCAGGACACACCATGGTTCTACCATGTGTCCTCTCTTTCGGGTCCCACCAAAAGTATCACCGACACCAGCTACTGGAGAGTGGCTTTCCAATGGAATCTGTTACCAGGTCGTTACCAGGTTGAAATTCAACATCATTCTTTCGACGGAGATTCATAACAGAGAGAATCCTCATGGATATAGTCAACCGTACGGTATACATTTGCGCGTAATAGCGTTACGCACAGTGAGGTGTCCAGTGCCCACATGCCAGCTGCTCGCTCATATGGTGATGAAAGCGCAATGGAAATGTGCAATTCCAGGAAAAACAAATGTGGAGTGAGTCTGCAGTGCCCATCTCGAACATCTCTTCGCGGTGGACTGTGCAAATATAGCCCAGTTTCTCTCATTCATTGTCTATTGACAAAAATGCAGGCAACGCCTCGATAATCGGCGCTGGAGCTGTTATTTATGATAACATGTCTATAATATGGGAGACCATGGTCACACTTTATACATGTACCACCCCAGACCCCACCTCAAAAAAACTCGTTTATAGGACCTTTTTCATTATAACCAGGAGCAATTTTGACACCATAGGTAAATAACACAGTAAATAAGTTGTCATACCCAAAGTAAGCTAGATTGTTTTAAAAACATATACTTTTTCCTCGTCTAGTCCAATTTGACAACTGTTGCTTGGCACAATGTTTCCCACTAAGACCTTCCCGCTAATTTATAATGTCCAGTTATTCTATCAAACGTTTGAATAGTCTACAGTCAGATACAATTGCCACTGTGACCATTCCTTCTTCGATAACTATAAACGGACTATTTATAGATCGACAAAAATAAGTGTCAACTCGCCTGTCGAAGTTCTTGCGTGCGGTCTTTCATCATCACTAATGTTACACTTCGTCCGACTCCCTCCGTCACGCCCCTTTATGAATGTGGTGGTGGTGATGGTTTCCCCGATTATTCTTTATATTTTCTCAAATCTTCAAAAGAGCGGTGGAAAAAAGCAGAGAGCAGAAGGGTGTCCAAACGTCGAGTGCGCGCTTCAATCGGCTGCTGGATGGCAAGCTAGTAGCGTGATTTCCTCGTCCGTGTTTTTGGAAGGTGAGACTCCCTCGGGGTTTTGACGCGCTTGAAAGGTGAGGCTAGGAGGCCACCCGTTTTTTCACACATGAATCCCCAGTGTTCATCGCAACAGATTATATCCCCATATCAAAATACATTTGATGCAACATCTTTTTACCCCCCCACTCAATCATTCAAATTGGCCTAAAAGACCACAGGCGAGAACAGGGAATGCACACGCTTGAACACGTCGCCTGGAGGACGATAACGCCCCAGTGAGCCTTGATAGTGGGGATGTCATTTCTGGAGGAAGCCATTTGTTGTGCAAGAGCGGCCTCTATAGGTATAAAAGACAGCAGGGTTGAAATTATTGTCGACCTGTCGCCTACTTTATTAATCGATTTCTACCCGATTATGTACAAACTAATCTATACATGCATTATGCATGCATCTTGTGCGAAATTATACAATATATTACGCCATTAATACATCGTTTGGAATCATTACCAATGTCATGTGTCTATGCAGTAGCGATCTCGCTCATGGACACTTCCAACAGCATGGAGAAGAGCTGCCTCTAAATGATAGAACTAACCACTGGGATGACTAGTGGCCTCTAAATGATAGAACTAACCACTGGGATGACTGTTGGCCTCTAAATGATAGAACTAACCACTGGGATGACTAGTGGCCTCTAAATGATATAACTAACCACTGGGATGACTAGTGGCCTCTAAATGATAGAACTAACCACTGGGATGACTGTTGGCCTCTAAATCACATGAATATTCACTGGGGTGACTATTGGCCTCTAAATTACATGACGACTGGTCCCTAAATTACATGACTATCCACTGGGTTGACAATTGGCCTCTAAATTACATGACTAACCACTGGGATGACTAGTGGCCTCTGAATGACATGAATATTCACTGGGATTGATATGGGCCTATTAAACAAATCCATCAAATCAAGTTTTATTTGTCACATGCGCCGAATACAACAGGTGTAGTAGACCTTACAGTGAAATGCTGAATACAACAGGTGTAGGTAGACCTTACAGTGAAATGCTGAATACAACAGGTGTAGGTAGACCTCACAGTGAAATGCTGAATACAACAGGTGTAGTAGACCTCACAGTGAAATGCTGAATACAACAGGTGTAGTAGACCTCACAGTGAAATGCTGAATACAACACGTGTAGTAGACCTCACAGTGAAATGCTGAATACAACAGGTGTAGTAGACCTTACAGTGAAATGCTGAATACAACAGGTGTAGTAGACCTCACAGTGAAATGCTGAATACAACAGGTGTAGTAGACCTCACAGTGAAATGCTGAATACAACAGGTGTAAACCTCACAGTGAAATGCTGAATACAACAGGTGTAGTAGACCTCACAGTGAAATGCTGAATACAACAGGTGTAGTAGACCTCACAGTGAAATGCTGAATACAACAGGTGTAGTAGACCTCACAGTGAAATGCTGAATACAACAGGTGTAGTAGACCTCACAGTGAAATGCTGAATACAACAGGTGTAGTAGACCTTACAGTGAAATGCTGAATACAACAGGTGTAGTAGACCTTACAGTGAAATGCTGAATACAACAGGTGTAGTAGACCTTACAGTGAAATGCTGAATACAACAGGTGTAGTAGACCTTACAGTGAAATGCTGAATACAACAGGTGTAGTAGACCTTACAGTGAAATGCTGAATACAACAGGTGTAGTAGACCTTACAGTGAAATGCTGAATACAACAGGTGTAGTAGACCTGTAGTAGACCTTACAGTGAAATGCTGAATACAACAGGTGTAGTAGACCTCACAGTGAAATGCTGAATACAACAGGTGTAGTAGACCTCACAGTGAAATGCTGAATACAACAGGTGTAGTAGACCTCACAGTGAAATGCTGAATACAACAGGTGTAGTAGACCTCACAGTGAAATGCTGAATACAACAGGTGTAGTAGACCTCACAGTGAAATGCTGAATACAACAGGTGTAGGTAGACCTTACAGTGAAATGCTGAATACAACAGGTGTAGGTAGACCTTACAGTGAAATGCTGAATACAACAGGTGTAGTAGACCTTACAGTGAAATGCTGAATACAACAGGTGTAGTAGACCTCACAGTGAAATGCTGAATACAACAGGTGTAGTAGACCTCACAGTGAAATGCTGAATACAACAGGTGTAGTAGACCTCACAGTGAAATGGCTTCCTCTCAAGGCCTTTACCAACAGTGCAGTTGAAGACATGTTACAGAACATGTTTAATTCAAGCTTTCAAACAGAAGGTCCACATCAAACATTTAAAATAGAATAAGCAGCTCGAGGGGAAATTATCTAGTCCAGAAGAATGGGTCAAAGATCAGAGAGGGGAATTTATTTTCTTTGCTGTCCATTTGTTGTTGATGTCTATCATGTCCTAGAGAGGGACAGAGGATTGGGACCATGTCCTAGAGAGGGGCCAGTTTCTGTCCAGAGGATTGGGACCATGTCCTAGAGAGGGGCCAGTTTCTGTCCAGAGGATTGGGACCATGTCCTAGAGAGGGGCCCGTTTCTGTCCAGAGGATTGGGACCATGTCCTAGAGAGGGGCCAGTTTCTGTCCAGAGGATTGGGACCATGTCCTAGAGAGGGGCCAGTTTCTGTCCAGGACCATGTCCTCGAGAGGGGCCAGTTTCTGTCCAGAGGATTGGGACCATGTCCTAGAGAGGGGCCAGTTTCTGTCCAGAGGATTGGGACCATGTCCTAGAGAGGGGCCAGTTTCTGTCCAGAGGATTGGGACCATGTCCTAGAGAGGGGCCCGTTTCTGTCCAGAGGATTGGGACCATGTGCTAGAGAGGGGCCAGTTTCTGTCCAGAGGATTGGGACCATGTCCTAGAGAGGGGCCAGTTTCTGTCCAGAGGATTGGGACCATGTCCTAGAGAGGGGCCCGTTTCTGTCCAGAGGATTGGGACCATGTCCTAGAGAGGGGCCCGTTTCTGTCCAGAGGATAGGGGGCCATGTCCTAGAGAAGGGCCAGTTTCTGTCCAGAGGAATGGGACCATGTCCTAGAGAGGGGCCCGTTTCTGTCCAGAGGATTGGGACCATGTCCTAGAGAGGGGCCCGTTTCTGTCCAGAGGATTGGGACCATGTCCTAGAGAGGGGCCCGTTTCTGTCCAGAGGATTGGGACCATGTCCTAGAGAGGGGCCAGTTTCTGTCCAGAGGATCGGGACCATGTCCTAGAGAGGGGCCAGTTTCTGTCCAGAGGATTGGGACCATGTCCTAGAGAGGGGCCAGTTTCTGTCCATGTCCTAGAGAGGGGCCAGTTTCTGTCCAGAGGATTGGGACCATGTCCTCGAGAGGGGCCCGTCTGTGTCCAGATTCTGTCCACAGGACAGTAGTATTCCATAAGGGTGAACCTCCAGGCCGGAACATACAGGACTGACTGGGGTTCAGGAGTGAGGCCTTCTCTGACGGGCAGTGTACGTTCTGTCAGCTCGGACCTCCCTGAGAGACAGAACACACCACACAACAGTAAGAGACCAGCCTTTTTGTTACAGAGCCTACTGGCTTCATCCAAATGGGGTTGTAAGCTATATGAATGTAATAAGTTGATGGCACTAATGTTGACCTGTACAGGATCACCACCCAATGAGAGGGTAAACAGAGGGGTACATACCTGCCCTGTCCTCTCAATGAGAGAGTAAACAGAGGGGTACATACATGCCCTGTCTTCTCAATGAGACAGTGTAGACAGAGGGGTGCATACCTGCCCTGTCTTCTCAATGACAGTGTAGACAGAGGGGTACATACCTGCCCTGTCTTCTCAATGAGAGTGTAGACAGAGGGGTGCATACCTGCCCTGTCTTCTCAATGAGAGTGTAGACAGAGGGGTACATACTTGCCCTGTCTTCTCAATGAGACAGTGTAGACAGAGGGGTGCATACCTGCCCTAACTTCTCAATGAGAGAGTAAACAGAGGGGTACATACCTTCCCTGTCTTCTCAATGAGAGTGTAAACAGAGGGGTACATACCTGCCCTGTCTTCTCAATGAGAGTGTAGACAGAGGGGTACATACCTGCCCTGTCTTCTCAATGAGAGTGTAAACAGAGGGGTGCATACCTGCCCTGTCTTCTCAATGAGACAGTGTAGACAGAGGGGTACATACCTACCCTGTCTTCTCAATGAGAGTGTAAACAGAGGGGTACATATCTGCCCTGTCTTCTCAATGAGAGAGTAAACAGAGGGGCACATACCTGCCCTGTCTTCTCAATGAGACAGTGTAGACAGAGGGGTGCATACCTGCCCTGTCTTCTCAATGAGAGAGTGTAGACAGAGGGGCACATACCTGCCCTGTCTTCTCAATGAGACAGTGTAGACAGAGGGGTGCATACCTGCCCTGTCTTCTCAATGAGAGAGTGTAGACAGAGGGGTACATACCTGCCCTGTCTTCTCAATGAGACAGTGTAGACAGAGGGGTGCATACCTGCCCTGTCTTCTCAATGAGACAGTGTAGACAGAGGGGTGCATACCTGCCATGTCTTCTCAATGAGACAGTGTAGACAGAGGGGTGCATACCTGCCCTGTCTTCTCAATGAGACAGTGTAGACAGAGGGGTACATACCTGCCCTGTCTTCTCAATGAGACAGTGTAGACAGAGGGGTGCATACCTGCCCTGTCTTCTCAATGAGACAGTGTAGACAGAGGGGTACATACCTACCCTGTCTTCTCAATGAGAGAGTAAACAGAGGGGTACATACCTGCCCTGTCTTCTCAATGAGACAGTGTAGACAGAGGGGTACATACCTACCCTGTCTTCTCAATGAGACAGTGTAGACAGAGGGGTACATACCTGCCCTGTCTTCTCAATGAGAGAGTAAACAGAGGGGTGCATACCTGCCCTGTCTTCTCAATGAGACAGTGTAGACAGAGGGGTACATACCTGCCCTGTCTTCTCAATGAGAGTGTAGACAGAGGGGTGCATACCTGCCCTGTCTTCTCAATGAGACAGTGTAGACAGAGGGGTACATACCTACCCTGTCTTCTCAATGAGACAGTGTAGACAGAGGGGTACATACCTGCCCTGTCTTCTCAATGAGAGAGTAAACAGAGGGGTGCATACCTGCCCTGTCTTCTCAATGAGAGAGTAAACAGAGGGGTGCATACCTGCCCTGTCTTCTCAATGAGACAGTGTAGACAGAGGGGTACATACCTGCCCTGTCTTCTCAATGAGAGAGTAAACAGAGGGGTGCATACCTGCCCTGTCTTCTCAATGAGAGTGTAGACAGAGGGGTGCATACCTGCCCTGTCTTCTCAATGAGAGAGTAGACAGAGGGGTGCATACCTGCCCTGTCTTCTCAATGAGAGAGTAAACAGAGGGGTGCATACCTGCCCTGTCTTCTCAATGAGAGAGTAAACAGAGGGGTGCATACCTGCCCTGTCTTCTCAATGAGAGAGTAAACAGAGGGGTGCATACCTGCCCTGTCTTCTCAATGAGAGAGTAGACAGAGGGGTACATACCTGCCCTGTCTTCTCAATGAGAGAGTAAACAGAGGGGTGCATACCTGCCCTGTCTTCTCAATGAGACAGTGTAGACAGAGGGGTACATACCTGCCCTGTCTTCTCAATGAGACAGTGTAGACAGAGGGGTACATACCTGCCCTGTCTTCTCAATGAGACAGTGTAGACAGAGGGGTGCATACCTGCCCTGTCTTCTCAATGAGACAGTGTAGACAGAGGGGTGCATACCTGCCCTGTCTTCTCAATGAGAGTGTAGGCAGAGGGGTACATACCTGCCCTGTCTTCTCAATGAGACAGTGTAGACAGAGGGGTACATACCTGCCCTGTCTTCTCAATGAGACAGTGTAGACAGAGGGGTACATACCTGCCCTGTCTTCTCAATGAGACAGTGTAGACAGAGGGGTACATACCTGCCCTGTCTTCTCCTCCCCTCCAGGATCCAGTCTTTACCCTTCTTTGCAGACTTGCCCTTCATGTTCTTAAAGCGAGATCTACACGAAGACAAACAGGAAATGACCACCAGCAGACACACAGGAAGGGATTGAGACACCTCAGCTCTAATCAACCTGTAGTTGTTTTTTTACTCAACTTTAACTTCAATCTGCTCGATGTCTTGTGACAGATTGTAAAGGACGTCACGCTGCTTGCTAAACGAGCACCACTCCCTCCTGATTCGGCTGGAACCCGGCAAACACCCGGCAAACACCCGTGACCACCCAGCAAACACCCGTGACCACCCAGCAAACACCCGTGACCACCCAGCAAACACCCGTGACCACCCAGCAAACACCCGTGACCACCCAGAAAACACCCGTGACCACCCAGCGACCACCCGGCAAACACCCGTGACCCCCCAGCAAACACCCGTGACCCCCCAGCAAACACCCGTGACCCCCCAGCAAACACCCGTGACCACCCAGCAAACACCCGTGACCCCCCAGCAAACACCCGTGACCCCCAGCAAACACCCGTGACCCCCTAGCAAACACCCGTGACCCCCAGCAAACACCCGTGACCACCCAGCAAACACCCGTGACCCCCAGCAAACACCCGTGACCCCCAGCAAACACCCGTGACCCCCAGCAAACACCCGTGACCCCCAGCAAACACCCGTGACCCCCAGCAAACACCCGTGACCCCCCAGCAAACACCCGTGACCCCCAGCAAACACCCGTGACCCCCCAGCAAACACCCGTGACCCCCAGCAAACACCCGTGACCCCCTAGCAAACACCCGTGACCCCCAGCAAACACCCGTGACCCCCTAGCAAACACCCGTGACCCCCTAGCAAACACCCGTGACCCCCCAGCAAACACCCGTGACCCCCAGCAAACACCCGTGACCCCCAGCAAACACCCGTGACCCCCCACCTGAAGCGGCTGACCCAATTGCGCCACCTTAAAGCTATTCAGCAGGCGCAAGTGGAGACACTACAGGCTGAGCAGTGGGTTTCCTAAATCCCCATCTGCTTGATCATGTGATGTCAGAGGGAGGAAAAGCTGCCGAGGCAGTAACTGTAGTCAGGCAGGACGACAGCCCTCTATGTCCATCTGGGTCCGTCAACCTCATCAGGGCAGGGAAATGTGCCTGGCCTGACTTGAGGAAAAGACCTGCCCAATGTCATCTACCCAACTAGGGTAGTACTTTTATTAATAGGTGTGTTCTTTAACACAATGGTGGTAATTCAGCATTACAACACGTCTAAAGGTGACAATCTTATGAATCACTTTACCTCCGTCCTGTGAATTGGACTTGATTTGGGACGCTCCCGTCCCACCGTCTCTGACCCCAACCCCTGAAAACACAAACCATCAGCGTTCAGCACTCAAGACTGCATAGTCTATCGAAATAAAACCCACCTGGGTAGGCTTCTCACCTTGGGTAGGCTTCTCACCTTGGGTAGGCTTCCCACCTTGGGTAGGCTTCCCACCTTGGGTAGGCTTCTCACCTTGGGTAGGCTTCTCACCTTGGGTAGGCTTCTCACCTTGGGTAGGCTTCTCACCCTGGGTAGGCTTCTCACCCTGGGTAGGCTTCTCACCCTGGGTAGGCTTCTCACCCTGGGTAGGCTTCTCACCCTGGGTAGGCTTCTCACCCTGGGTAGGCTTCTCACCCTGGGTAGGCTTCTCACCCTGGGTAGGCTTCTCACCTTGGGTAGGCTTCTCACCTTGGGTAGGCTTCTCACCTTGGGTAGGCTTCTCACCTTGGGTAGGCTTCTCACCTTGGGTAGGCTTCTCACCTTGGGTAGGCTTCCTGAAAACCAACAGACCAAGAGGAACCTGAGGAGAAGAACATCAGTTTGACATTCAAGCACCAACAACATTTACACTTGAGTAATTTAGCAGACACTCTTATCCAGAGAGAATTGCAGTTCAGCGCATTCATTCATAACTCGGTGAGACAACCACATACGAGTCGTACTAAAGTCAAACTGTTCCTCATTAAAGCAGCTGTCAGTTAAGTAAAAAAAAAAGACTTGTTTTATTACTAGTGTGACCACCATAGAAGCTATCCTTATGCACTTTAACTGGGGAGTGATGACCACCATAGAAGCTATCATTATGCACTTTAACTGGGGAGCGATGCACACTACTAGTGTGACCACCATAGAAGCTGTCATTATGCACTTTAACTGGGGAGCGAGGCACACTACTAGTGTGACCACCATAGAAGCTATCATTATGCACTTTAACTGGGGAGCGATGCACACTACTAGTGTGACCACCATAGAAGCTATCATTATGCACTTTAACTGGGGAGCGATGCACACTACTAGTGTGACCACCATAGAAGCTATCATTATGCACTTTAACTGTGGAGCGATGCACACTACTAGTGTGACCACCATAGAAGCTATCATTATGCACTTTAACTGGGGAGCGATGCACACTACTAGTGTGACCACCATAGAAGCTGTCATTATGCACTTTAACTGGGGAGCGATGCACACTACTAGTGTGTATTTGTATTTGCCAAAGGGTCAAATCGTTACATCTCTAACAAGCTCTGTACACAAAACGTTATTCAATAAAAAAAAACTCTATTGGCTAGATATTTCAACTCTCTGTATGGTAAAGCGTTACATGATGTCTGGTAGAAAAGGCTTAGGAGTCACATCTAATTCTACATACGTTAACAATCTAATCACATCCTCTTCTTTTTTTTGGTGAGACAGATTGGGAACCAAGTGAAGAATGTTGTAGTGTGCGACGGTCATTTAAATGTGATGGGCTCAGCGATGTTAGGATGTTAAAAGTCCTGTCCATCTGACAGACCCCACTCAGCCCCGAGTCACATGTGGATGGGACAAGTTATATACACACACTCAGCTTTAATGTCTTGTTCTCCTTTTTATTTTTCCTTTATTTTACCTTTATTTAACCAGGCAAGTCAGTTAAGAACACATTCTTATTTTCAATGACGGCCTGGGAACAGTGGGTTAACTGCCTGTTCAGGGGCAGAACGACAGATTTGTACCTTGTCAGCTCGGGGGTTTGAACTCACAACCTTCCGGTTACTAGTCCAACGCTCTAACCACTAGGCTACCCTGCCACCCCTCCTACCCAGACCTATTAAATTAATGAGAGCCCTCGGACGTCCCCTGGCCGGTACACCTACCCCACATCTAGCAGGATACAGGGCTGGTCCTAATGAGCCCTCAGACGTCCCCTGGCCAGTACACCTACCCCACATCTAGCAGGATACAGGCGGGTCCTAATGAGCCCTCAGACGTCCACTGGCCGGTACCACTACCACACATCTAGCAGGATACAGGGCTGGTCCTCAGGCAGGTTCAGCAGCTCCACAGCCCTCTAGGACATCTGGCCCTGGATCTCAATCACCCGAGAACTGGAAATCAATGAGGAAATTCTTGAACTGTTGATTAACTGTTGGTTACCTTTAATCATATTACATTCTACTATGTCTCAAACGGATTCTGATAGCTTCTATGGGGCGACAGGGTGGCCTAGTGGTTAGAGTGTAGAGGTGGCAGGGTGGCCTAGTGGTTAGAGTGGAGGGGCGACAGGGTGGCCTAGTGGGTAGAGTGGAGGGCGACAGGGTGGCCTAGTGGTTAGAGCGTTGGACTAGTAACCGGAAGGTTGCAAGGCAGTTAACCCACTGTTCCCAGGCCGTCATTGAAAATAAGAATTTGTTCTTAACTGACTTGCCTAGTTAAATAAAGGTAAAATAAAACAATTCTATCAAGGACGGCCTCTGATCAGTATGTAAATGTTAAATGCAACGACTTGTATTCAAAACACAGTGATTCACATGCAGCCCATAAGAGGTCATTGTCAAACTCTGGACTCACTTTTGAAAATATTTCTTGGCCTCCTCTTCGTTGTAGAACTGCATAATGAGTAGAAATCAAAACAGAAGAAGTTAAGTGCTGTACCAATCAAATGTATAAAGTCCATTGTACATCAGTAGAGTGTTTAGCTAGCTATACATAAACCCAGGCTAAAACCCCAAATGTAGTGCACATAATGAACTAAATGAATGACCAGTCACTTGGTATGTAGGTATTTGAGAGCAGATCACTAGAGAGCAAACGTTAAGTCTTCCTACAGTTAGCGGCTAACAGGGAGCTAGCTAGCTCTCATTACTGTCTTTAAAACCAGTGAACATGTCATACTAACCATTTTTAAGCGGGGCAATATGCTCTGGTTTTCGACAACTTGACGCCATGTTTTTTTTTTTGGTTTAATACAAGTTATCCAACAGTGATCGATTGAAACCAAAATAAGTTGTTCTGATGTCTGGATGGAGCTGGAGCTCGACATGTCAGTATGACGTAGAATGTCTGCGCCGGGGGGGGGGGGGGGGGGGGCAAGTGATTTAAGGAGGCAGCCACAGTTTAAAATTTAAAAATACTTTCAGAAACGACTTCAACAACTAAAACTTGAATTAAATGCATATATAAACCCAATTTTAAATCATACGAAAAATTCAGTTGCACAGACTATCGCAAACTCTTTACATAATACCCGAGAGGAAGAGGTGACATTTGATAACGTTCAAGCCTCAATTTCTCTTATATAATTGAATGTCAGAACACGTTTTTGTGACCACTTAACATTTCCATAGACTCTCATGTGTCTGCTATATATTTTAACGGATACCACCCCTGTATTTTCTCCATGGTCGCTGTACCTGCTGCTACGGGAGAATGGAGGTCAGTCGGAGATTGGGGAGCGAAGCGTACAGATTTTCAACTATCAGAAGCGCACCGCCTCATTCCCTCCGCTGCGCCAAAGGTCAAGAAAACAGAACGATGTCAGTAAGCAGCAGGTTCTATAATTGGAGCCAGAACCTGTAGAGGCAAGGTAACCGCACCGCGGATTTACAAATGTCAGCAGGTGTCAACAAGGGACATTCGGGCAAGTTCCTGGGAACCGGAAAATGAAAACCTCGAAAATAATGCCCTTGAATGCATGGAGTTAAGAGCACAGAGCTCAAATACTTTTTAGCCTAAAACAAAATAAAAAATCTAATCAAATCAAATCATGAGAACAGACTGGGTTATGGGACATTACCTCAAGTTTGTTCAATTTCTGATTTACTTTTATTAGACATTGATGCTAAACCCTCCATTAAATGAGCAACTGTTCTGCCCAGTGTACAGCCTATGTCCCAGGGTAAACTAGTAATAACAGTACACAGGATGACTTGTTGGAATAGCAGAGGTGTTGTCATGGCCACCTTTCACCCTGAAACCTTTGGGTCACCTCAGCAGCTCCAAGAATTCAGCACGGTCAACCTGGCAGAGCAGCAGTCAGGCCGGTTAAGACCTGACCCAGAGGTCCTGTACTCCACCAGGGCTCACAGCTGGAGGAGCAAAAACAACCAGTCAGACCGAATGAGGTCGGGCAAATAGAAAAGGGAATGAACAGAACAAGTAAATATACACTACCTTTCAAAAGTTTGGGGTCACTTAGAAATGTCCTTGTTTTTGAAAGAAAAGCTATTTTTTTGTCCATTAAAATAACATCAAATTGATCAGAAATACAGTGTAGACATTCTTAATGGTGTGAATGACTATTGTAGCTGGAAACTGCTGATCTTTCAATGGAATATGTACATAGGTGTACAGAGGCCCATGATCAGCAACCATCACTCTTGTGTTCCAATGGCACGTTGTATAAGCTAATCAAAGTTTACAGGGCAAATTGGCTCTAACCAGAATAGAAAGAGTGGGAGGCCCCGGTGCACAACTGAGCAAGAGGACAAGTACATTAGTGTCTAAGTTTGAGAAACAGACGTCTCACAGGTCTTCAACTGGCAGCTTCATTAAATAGTACCCGCAAAACACCAGTCTCACCGTCAACAGTGAAGAGGCGACTCCGGGATGCTGACCTTCTAGGCAGAGTTCCTCTGTCCAGTGTCCTCAGTCCTCTGTCCTGTGTCCTCAGTCCTGTGTCCTCAGTCCTCTGTCCTCAGTCCTCTGTCCTCAGTCCTCTGTCCAGTGTCCGCTGTCCAGTGTCCTCAGTCCTCTGTCCAGTGTCCTCAGTCCTCTGTCCTCTGTCCAGTGTACTCTGTCCAGTGTCCTCAATCCTCTGTCCAGTGTCCTCAGTCCTCTGTCCAGTGTTCTCAGTCCAGTGTCCTCAGTCCAGTGTCCTCAGTCCAGTGTCCTCTGTCCTCAGTCCAGTGTCCTCAGTCCAGTGTCCTCTGTCCTGTGTCCTGTGTCCTGTGTCCTCTGTCCTCAGTCCTCAGTCCTCTGTCCTCTGTCCTCAGTCCTCTGTCCTCTGTCCAGTGTCCTCTGTCCAGTGTCCTCTGTCCAGTGTCCTCTGTCCAGTGTCCTCAGTCCTCTGTCCAGTGTCCTCAGTCCTCTGCCCTCATTCCTCTGTCCAGTGTCCTCAGTCCTCTGTCTGTGTTCTTTTGCCACATCTTAATCTTTCATTTTTTATTGGCCAGTCTGAAATATATATATTTTTTTGCGACTCTGCCTGTTAAATCTTCAGAGCTGCTACTTAATTATGCTTCCTGCTTTACTGCCTGAGACAACTATATTGTAGTCTATGGGCCCGTATCCACAAAGCATTCAATGTCATATTAATGTTGTTCATTTATGATGTTAAAAGCTAAACTGAATTGAAATCAGCAGTCCTACAGTGAAATGTTTTTATGGCTAACAGGCCCTTGGCCCTAATTTACCAACGTGACACTATTTAAGTAGACCTATTTGTTAAATATTCATGCATATTAACACACAATTATACAAGCATATGTCTAATACATGACACTGGTGGTCTCTTTGTAGGATATACAGCACCTTTGGAAAGTATTCAGACCCCTTGAATTTTTACACATTTTGTTACGTTACAGCCTTTTTCTAAAATGGATGACTTTTTCCCCTCATCAATCTACACACAATACCCCATAATGACATCATAATACCCCATAATGACATGACAATACCCCATAATGACATCACGATACCCCATAATGACATCACGATACCCCATAATGACATCACGATACCCCATAATGACATCACGATACCCCATGAAGCAAACACAGGTTTTTCGAAAAACCTGGTTGCACAAAAACCCAGAAATATCACATTTACATAAGTATTAGACCCTTTACTCAATACTTTGTTGAAATATGTTTGGCAGCGATAACAGCCTTGACTTTTCTTTTTTCTCATGGTCAGAAGAGTCGTGAGGTGCCTTTTAGCAAACTCCAAGTGGGCTGTCGTGCTTTTTACTGAGCAGTGGCTTCCATCTGGCCGCTCTACCATAAAGGCCTAATTGGTGGAGTGCTGCAGAGATGGTTGTCCTTCTGGAAGGTTCTCTCATCTCCACAGAGGAACTCTGGAGCTTTGTTAGAATGACCATCAGATTCTTGGTCACCTCCCTGACCAAGGCCCTTCTCCCCCGATTGCTCAGTTTGGTCATGCAGCCATCTCTAGGAAGAGTCTTGGTGGTTCCAAATGTCTTCCATTTAAGAATGATGGAGGCCACTGTGTTCTTGGGGACCTTCAATGCTGCATAAATGTTTTGGTTCCCTTCCCCATATCTTTTGCTTGACACAATCCCGTCTCGGAGCTCTACAGACAATTCCTTCGACCTCATGGCTTGGTTTTTGCTCTGACATGCACTGTTGATAGTACTTCCGGCGCCGACAGAGATGGCCGCCTCGCTTCGCGTTCCTAGGAAACTATGCAGTTTTTTGTTTTTTTTACGTGTTATTTCTTACATTAGTACCCCAGGTCATCTTAGGTTTCATTACATACAGTCGAGAAGAACTACTGAATATAAGATCAGCGTCAACTCACCATCAGTACGACGAAGAATATGACTTTCGCGAAGCGGATCCTGTGTTCTGCATTTCACCCAGGACAACGGAATGGATCCCAGCCGGCGACCCAAAAAAACGACTTCGTAAAAGAGGGAAACGAAGCGGTCTTCTGGTCAGACTCCGGAGACGGGCACATGGCGCGCCACTCCCTAGCATTCTTCTCGCCAATGTCCAGTCTCTTGACAACAAGGTTGATGAAATCCGAGCAAGGGTAGCATTCCAGAGGGACATCAGAGACTGTAACGTTCTTTGCTTCACGGAAACATGGCTCACTGGAGAGAAGCTATCGGAGTCGGTGCAGCCAGCTGGTTTCTCCACGCATCTCGCCGACAGTAACAAACATCTTTCTGGTAAGAAGAGGGGCGGGGGCGTATGCCTTATGGCTAACGACACGTGGTGTG
>NW_027009381.1:0-46688 GCF_036934945.1 Oncorhynchus masou masou | reverse complement strand
TCCTCTCCCTTTATTCTCTTCCTGTACCACCTCATTGTAAAGGATGAGGAGAGGGAATTTCATTTTGCTGAAGTGGACATGTTTAAATCAAGGGTCAACACGCCATTATTAGATTCAGAAAATGAGTCTGGTACTGTAGGTAATTTACTGGTGGAACCAGACCATGTCTACCTCTGTCTCTGTCTCTGTCTCTGTCTCTGTCTCTGTCTCTGTTCTCTGTTCTCTGTTCTCTGTTCTCTGTTATCTGTTATCTCTCTCTGTTCTCTGTCTCTGTTATGTTATCTGTTATCTCTCTTTGTTCTCTGTCTCTGTTATCTGTTATCTCTCTCTCTGTTCTCTGTCTCTGTTAAGTTATCTGTTATCTGTTATCTCTCTTTGTTCTCTGTCTCTGTTCTCTGTCTCTGTTATCTGTTATCTCTCTCTGTTCTCTGTCTCTGTTAAGTTATCTGTTATCTGTTATCTCTCTCTGTTCTCTGTTATGTTATCTGTTATCTCTCTCTGTTCTATGTCTCTGTTCTATGTCTCTGTTAAGTTATCTGTTATCTGTTATCTCTCTCTGTTCTCTGTTATGTTATCTGTTATCTCTCTTTGTTCTCTGTCTCTGTTCTCTCTCTCTGTTCTCTTTCGCTGTTATGTTATCTGTTATCTGTTATCTCTCTCTGTTATCTCTCTCTGTTCTCTCTCTCTGTTCTCTTTCTCTGTTATCCTCTAGCGACGAGCAATCCCGTATCCGGGAGCGCAATCATAGCCTCAAGTGCATTACCATAACGCAACGTTTCCTATTCATGAAAATCGCAAATGTAACAAATACTGTATATTCAAACACAAGCTTAGCCTTTTGTTAACAACACTGTCATCTCAGATTTTCAAAATATGCTTTTCAACCAAAGCTATACAAGCATTTGTGTAAGGGTATTGATAGCCAAGCATAGCATTAAGCATAGCATTCAGCAGGCAACATTTTCACAAAAACAAGAAAAGCATTCAAATAAAATAATTTACCTTTGAAGAACTTCGGATGATTTCAATGACGAGACTCTCAGTTAGATAGCAAATGTTCATTTTTTCCAAAAAGATTATTTGTGTTGGCGAAATAGCTCCGTTTTGTTCATCACGTTTGGCTAAGAAAAAGACCGGAAAATGCAGTCACTACAATGCCAAACTTTTTTCCAAATTAGCTCCGTAATATCGACAGAAACATGGCAAATGTTGTTTAGAATCAAAACCTCAAGGTGTTTTTTCACATATCTATTCGATAATATATCAGTCGTTACAGTTGGTTTCTCATCAGAAGCAAACGGAAAAATACTGCAGCTGGAGATTACGCAATAATTGCAACGGAGGACACCAAGCAACCACCTGCTAGATGTAGTCTCTTATGTTCAATCTTCCAATGATATGCCTACAAATACGTCACAATGCTGTCGACACCTTGGGGAAGCGACAGAAAGCCTAAGCTCATTCGTGGCCCATTCACAGCCATATAAGGAGTCATTGGCATGAGGCGGTTTCAAAAAATGCGGCACTTTCTGATTGGATTTTTATCAGAGTTTCGCCTGTAACATCAGTTCTGTGGTACTCACAGACAATATCTTTGCAGTTTTGGAAACATCAGAGTGTTTTCTTTCCAAACTGGTCAATTATATGCATAGTCGAGCATCTTTTCGTGACAAAATATCTTGTTTAAAATGGGAACGTTTTTCATCCAAAAATGTAAATAGCGCCCCCTATATCCAAGAAGTTATGTTTTCTGTTTTCTGTTATCTCTCTCTGTTCTCTGTCTCTGTTCTCTGTCTCTGTTCTCTGTCTCTGTTCTCTTTCTCTGTTCTCTCTCTCTGTTCTCTTTCTCTGTTCTCTCTATTATCTGTTCTCTGTTCTCTCTCTTTGTTTTCTGTTCTCTCTCTTTGTTTTCTGTTCTCTCACTCTATCTCTCTCTCTTACATAAATTCAATTTCAATTTAATGGCTTTATTGACATGGGAAACATATGTTTACAATGTTAAAACAAGTGAAAGAGGTTAAAAATAATTACACTAAACATTACACTGACAAAAGTTCCAAAAGAATAAAGACATTTAACATGAAATAAATAAACTTAAATATAATTTGTATTTACAATACTGTTTGTTCTTCACTGGTTGCCCTTTCCTTGTGGCAACAGGTCACACATCTTGCTGCTGTGATGGCACACTGTGGTATTTCACCCAGTAGATATGGGAGTTTATCAAAACTGGGTTTGTTTTTCAATTCTTTGTGGGTCTGTGTAATCTGAGGGAAATATGTGCCTCTAATATGGTCATACATTGGTCAGGAGGTTAGAAAGTGCAGCTCAGTTTCCACCTCATTTTGTGGGCTGTGAGCACATAGTCTGTCTTCTCTTGAGAGCCAGTTCTGAATGTGCATTCAGATGTCATAAATCAACACTGCAGAGCTCTCCCTGTCCTCTGCAGTGCCTTGATTGTATTACTGTTGATGATATCTGGAAATGTGCATGTACACCCAGGCACATCTACTGTTGCCAGCCCCAATTCTGACTTGTGCTCTGATATCTGCTTCACTGATTTCTGCTCTCGTTAAAAGCTTGGGTTTTCTGCACGTTAACACTAGAAGCTTATTACCTAAAATGGATCAACTGAAAGTGTGGGTTCACAGCTCCAATCCAGATGTGTTGATCATTACTGAGATGTGATTAAAGGAAGAGTGTTTTGAATACTGATGTTAACCTTTCTGGTTATCACCTTTTCGGCAAGACAGATCTTCCAAAGGTGGGGGAGGGGTAATCTTTAACAAGGATCACCTTCAGTGCTCTGTTGTCTCCTCCAAGTCTGTCCCCAAACAATTTGATTTGCTGGATTTAAGCATTAAACTTTCAAATAGCTCTTTGTTGACTATTGCTGGGTGCTATCGTCCTCCATCAGCACCGGCCTGTACCCTACCTGCCCTAAACTCTCTCCTGGACCCTTACACTAAGTCTGAATTTGTCCTGCTCGGTGACCTAAACTGGGACATGCTTAAACCACCTGACCAAGTCCTAAAGCAATGGGACTCCCTAAATCTTTCTCAGATTATTACCAACCCACAAGGTCTGACTCCAACCACCCAGAAAAGGCTCCTCTCCTCTGTTGTCCTCACAGATAATCCTGATAAGTATCAGTCTGGTGTTTTCTGTAATGACCTTAGTGATCACGGTTTTACAGCCTGTGTTCGTAATGGCTGTTCAGTGAAACGATCTGTCCTGATTTGTCATAGACGCTTGCTAAAAAAATGTGATATTGCAGAGTTACTCCACCTCAAGAATTGCATTTGGTGAAAGGCTCGGCATACGCATACTCAGGCTGACTGGCTCTCGTTCAGGCAAATGAGAAATAAGTGCAGTCAGGCTGTCCGGAAGGCCTAAATGAGTGACTTTAAGGAGCAGTTCTCTCTCTGTGGGTCTAAGCCCAGAAGTTCTGTAATACGGTTAAAGACCTGGAGAATAAACCCTCCTCCTCACAGCTGCCCATGTCCCTTAATGTTGATGATGTGGTTGTTACTGACAAGGAGTACATGGCTACGCTCTTTAATCACCACCTCATTAAGTCAGGATTCCTATTTGACTCAGCCACGCCTCCTTGCCCGTCCAACATTTCCTCATCTCCCTTCTAATGCCACTAGTCCGATGCTTCTCCCTCTTTTACCCCACTACAAAGTTTCTCTGAGGTGCTAAATGAGCTCCTGAAACTTGACCCCCAAAAAACCTCTGTGTCAGATGGTTTAGACCCTTTCTTCTTTAAGGTTGCCGCCCCCATCATAGCCAAGCCCCATCTCTGACCTTTTAAATCTCTCTCCTTTCTGGGGAGGTTCCCATTGCTCGGAAGGCAGCCATGGTTCATGCTTTATTTAAAGAGGGAGATCAAGCTGATCCTAACTGAAAAAAGTGTTGTCAATAATCAAAACTTGTCAATAATCAACTGACTGGCTTTCTTGATGTCTATAGTATTCTCTCTGGTTTGCAATCTGGTTTCCGCTCAGGTTATGGATGTGTCACTGCAACCTTAAAGATCCTCAACGATGTCACCATTGCCCTTGATTCTAAGCAATGTTGTGCTGCTATTTGTATTGACTTGGCCAAAGCTTTTGATAAGATAGACCGTTCCATTATAGTGGGTCGGCAAAGGAGTATTGGTGTCTCTGAGGGGTCGTTGGGCTGGTTTGCTAACTACCTCTCTTAAAGAGTGCAGTGTATCAAGTCAGAAAATCTGCTGTCTCAGCCACTGCCTGTCACCAAGGGAGTACACGAAGGCTCGATCCTAGGCCCCACACTCTTCTCAATTTACATCAACAACATATCTCAGGCAGTTGGAAGCTCTCTCATCGTTTATATGAAGATGATACAGTCTTATACTCATCTGGCCCCTCCCTGAATTTTGTGTTAATTAAACACTCTACAACAAAGCTTTGTTAGTGTCCAACAAACTTTCTCTAACCTTAACCTTGTTCTGAACACCTCCAATACAAAGGTCATGTTGTTTGGTAAGAAGAATGTCCCTCTCCCCACAGGTGTTATTACTACCTCTGAGGGTTTAGAGCAGGTACTCACCTCATACAAGTACTTGGGAGTATGGCTAGACTGTGCACTGTCCTTCTCTCAGCACATATCAAAGCTGCAGGCTAAAGTTACATCTAGACTTGGTTTCCTCTATTGTAAAATGCTTCTCTTTAACCCCAGCTGCCATACTAACCCTGATTCAGATGACCATCCTACCCATGCTAGATTACGGAGACATCATGTATAGATCGACAGGTAAGGCTGCTCTCGAGCGGCTAGATGTTCTTTACCATTCGGCCATCAGATTTGCCACCAATGCTCCTTATAGGACACATCCCTATACTCCTCTATAAACTGTATACCCATCGCAAGACCCACTGGTTGATGCTTATTTATAAAACCCTCTTAGGCCTCACTCCCTCCTATCTGAGATACCTACTGCAGCCCTCATCCTCCACATACAACACCCGTTCTGCCAGTCACATTCTGTTAAAGGTCCCCAAAGCACACACATCCCTTTTCAGCAGCTAGTTGCAGTTGTCGTCTTAGGTCTCTCTTGTTGTGATGTGTGGATTGTCCTATATTTTAATGAGATTTTTTCATCCAAGCCCCGTCCCAGCAGGAGGGCTTTTGGTAGAGGCCATTATTGTAAATAAGAATTTGTTCTTAAATGCTTTTTTTTAAAGGTCTGACTACAGCAGCGTTTCTCAATAGCAAGGCTATGCTCTGTACATTGTCAAAGCTTTCCTTAAGTTGGGGTCAGTCACAGTGGTCAGGTATTCTGCTACTGTGTACTCTCTGTTAAGGGTCAAATAGCATTCTAGTTTGCTCTGTTTTTTTGTTAATCCTTTCCAATGTGACAAGTAATTATCTTTTTGTTTTCTCATGATTTGTTTGGGTCTAATTGTGTTGCTGTCCTGGGGCTCTGTGGGGTCTGTTGTGTTTGTGAAAAGAGCCCCAGGACCTTAGGGGACTCTTCTCCAGGTTCATCTCTCTGTAGGTGATGGCTTTGTTATGGAAGGTTTGGGAATCGCTTCCTTTTAGGTGGTTGTAGAATTTAAGAGATATTTTCAGGATTTTGATAATGCAGTCTCAATTTCTTGTTTGTCCCATTTTGTGAATTCTTGGTTGGTGAGCGGACCCGAGACCTTTCTCTCTCTCTCTCTCTCTCTCTCTCTCTCTCTCTCTCTCTCTCTCTCTCTCAATTCAATTCAATTCAATTCAAGGGGCTTTATTGGCATGGGTAACATGTGTTAACATTGCCAAAAGCAAGTAAGGTAGATAGTATATAAAGTGAAATAAACAATAAATATTAACAGTAGATATCACACATACAGAAGTTTCAAATCAATAAAGACATTACAAATGTCATATTATATATATATACAGTGTTTTTACAATGTACAAATGGTAAAGGACACAAGATAAAATAAATAAGCATAGATATGGGTTGTATTTACAATGGTGTGTGTTCTTCACTGGTTGCCCTTTTCTCGTGGCAACAGGTCACAAATCTTGCTGCTCTGATGGCACACTGTGGAATTTCACCCAGTAGATATGGGAGTTTTTAAAAATTGGATTTGTTTTCGAATTCTTTGTGGATCTGTGTAATCTGAGGGAAATATGTCTCTCTAATATGGTCATACATTGGGCAGGAGGTTAGGAAGTGCAGCTCAGTTTCCACCTCATTTTGTGGGCAGTGAGCACATAGCCTGTCTTCTCTTGAGAGCCATGTCTGCCTACGGCGGCCTTTCTCAATGGCAAGGCTATGCTCGCTGAGTCTGTACATAGTCAAAGCTTTCCTTAATTTTGGGTCAGTCACAGTGGTCAGGTATTCTGCCGCTGTGTACTCTCTGTGTAGGGCCAAATAGCATTCTAGTTTGCTCTGTTTTTTTGTTAATTCTTTCCAATGTGTCAAGTAATTATCTTTTTGTTTTCTCATGATTTGGTTGGGTCTAATTGTGCTGCTGTCATGGGGCTCTGTAGGGTGTGTTTGTGAACAGAGCCCCAGGACCAGCTTGCTTAGGGACTCTTCTCCAGGTTCATCTCTCTGTAGGTGATGGCTTTGTTGTGGAAGGTTTGGGAATCGCTTCCTTTTAGGTGGTAATAGAATTTAACAGCTCTTTTCTGGATTTTGATAATTAGTGGGTATCGGCCTAATTCTGCTCTGCATGCATTATTTGGTGTTCTACGTTGTACACGGAGGATATTTTTGCAGAATTCTGCGTGCAGAGTCTCAATTTGGTGTTTGTCCCATTTTGTGAAGTCTTGGTTGGTGAGCGGACCCCAGACCTCACAACCATAAAGGGCAATGGGCTCTATGACTGATTCAAGTATTTTTAGCCAAATCCTAATTGGTATGTTGAAATTTATGTTCCTTTTTTACTCTTCCCTTTTCTGAGTGTCTACGAGGACTGTTTTAGTCAGAGCGCTAGCCTGTCAGTGTCTACGAGGACTGTTTTAGTCAGAGCGCTAGCCTGTCAGAGTGTCTACGAGGACTGTTTTAGTCAGAGCGCTAGCCTGTCAGTGTCTACGAGGACTGTTTTAGTCAGAGCGCTAGCCTGTCAGTGTGTAGGAGACTGCCTCCTAGCCTACTAACCTCCCTCCCTCCCTCCCTCCCTTCCTCCCTCCCTTCCTTCCTTCCTTCCTTCCTTCCTTCCTTCCTTCCTTCCTTCCTTCACTCCCTCCCTCCCTCCCCTCCTGCCTTCATTTCTTTAATCCTCCCTCCTTCCCTCACTCCCTCCCTCCCCTCCTGCCTTCTTTTCTTTAATCCTCCCTCCCTCCCTCCCTCCCTCCCTCCCTCCCTCCCTCCCTCCCTCCCTCCCTCCCTCCCTCCCTCCCTCCTCCCTGCCTGCCTGCCTGCCTGCCTGCCTGCCTGCCTGCCTGCCTGCCTGCCTGCCTCCCTCCCTCCCTCCCTCCCTCCCTGCCTGCCTGCCTGCCTGCCTGCCTGCCTCCCTGCCTGCCTGCCTGCCTGCCTCCCTCCCTCCCTGCCTGCCTGCCTGCCTGCCTCCCTCCCTCCCTCCCTCCCTCCCTCCCTCCCCCTCCCTCCCTCCCTCCCTCCCTCCCTCCCTCCCTCCCTCCCTCCCTCCCTCCCTCCCTCCCTCCCTCCCTCCCTCCCTCCCTGCCTGCCTGCCTGCCTCCCTCCCTCCCTCCCTCCCTCCCTCCCTCCCTCCCTCCCTGCCTGCCTGCCTGCCTGCCTGCCTCCCTCCTTCCTCCCTCCCTCCCTCCCTGCCTGCCTGCCTGCCTGCCTGCCTGCCTGCCTGCCTGCCTGCCTCCCTCCCTCCCTCCCTCCCTGCCTGCCTGCCTGCCTGCCTGCCTGCCTGCCTGCCTGCCTGCCTCCCTCCCTCCCTCCCTCCCTCCCTCCCTCCCTCCCCCTCCCTCCCTCCCTCCCTCCTCCCTCCCTCCCTCCCTGCCTGCCTGACAGCCTGCCTGCCTGCCTGCCTGCCTGCCTGCCTGCCTGCCTCCCTCCCTCCCTCCCTCCCTGCCTGCCTGCCTGCCTGCCTGCCTGCTGCCTGCCTCCCTCCCTCCCTCCCTCCCTCCCTCCCTGCCTCCCTGCCTCCCTGCCTCCCTCCCTCCCTCCCTCCCTGCCTCCCCTCCCTCCCTCCCTCCCTCCCTGCCTGCCTCCCTCCCTCCCTCCTCCCTCCCTCCATCCCTCCATCCCTGCCTTCCTGCGTAGTATCTGGCAGCATGCTCACACACTCACATTGCCTGGACTGGGAGGATGGAGTACAGCAGTCTGCTCTATGACTGAATCCCAAATGGCACCCTATTCACTTTGCATATAGAGGATTCATTTAGAATTGAGCCCTATGGGTACTGGTCTAAAGTCGTTCACTATATATAGGGAATAGGGTTCCATTTGGTTCAGAGCCCAGGGTCGTTCTGCTTTGACCTCAAAGGACACTTAAAAGGGAAGTACGGTCACTGCACAGCATGATTGTTTGTATTGTTCCCATAAACCCCTGTGTTTATTGAGTTGATATTTTTGAAGGTTTTGTTGGTGGAGATCTACTTGATATCACCCAGGGCCCGCTTAGTGTGTGATGCTGTGTGTATGTGTGATGCTGTATGTGTGTGTGTGTGATGCTGTAGTGTGTCTGTTTGATGCTGTGTGTGTGTGTGTGTGTGTGTGTGTGTGTGTGTGTGTGTGTGTGTGTGTGTGTGTGTGTGTGTGTGTGTGTGTGTGTGTGTGTGTGTGTGTGTGTGTGTGTGTGTGTGTGTGTGAGTTTGTTTGATGCTGTGTGTGTGTGTGTGTGTGTGTGTGTGTGTGTGTGTGTGTGTGTGTGTGTGTGTGTGTGTGTGTGTGTGTGTGAGTTTGTTTGATGCTGTGTGTGTGTTTGATGCTGTAATTTATTCTGATTGTAGACTGAGCACTAATGTAATGTTTTTTTTTCTCTGTTCCTAATTGCATTCATTACATCAAACAGTCAGTAAAGACAAATGATGCATCCCAAGTGACACGCTATTCCCTGCATAGTGCACTACTCGTGACCAGATCCCTGATCAATATAGGGAGTAGGGTGCCATTTGGGACACATCCCCAAGATGACAGAGCTCATCTGCATTACAATCCCTTCCCAATGCTTCCATCCAGATTCACAGACTACCTGACTAGCAGAGATAATGTGGCCTCCATCCAGATTCACAGACTACATGACTAGCAGAGATAATGTGGTCTCCTTCCAGATTCACAGACTACCTGACTAGCAGAGATAATGTGGCCTCCATCCAGATTCACAGACTACCTGACTAGCAGAGATAATGTGGCCTCCATCCAGATTCACAGACTACCTGACTAGCAGAGATAATGTGGCCTCCATCCAGATTCACAGACTACCTGACTAGCAGATATAATGTGGCCTCCATCCAGATTCACAGACTACCTGACTAGCAGAGATAATGTACCTCTGGTATCTACCATACCATCCAGATTCACAGACTACCTGACTAGCAGAGATAATGTACCTCTGGTATCTACCATACCATCCAGATTCACAGACTACCTGACTAGCAGAGATAATGTACCTCTGGTATATACCATACCATCCAGATTCACAGACTACCTGACTAGCAGAGATAATGTACCTCTGGTATCTACCATACCATCCAGATTCACAGACTACCTGACTAGCAGAGATGATGTACCTCTGGTATCTACCATACCATCCAGATTCACAGACTACCTGACTAGCAGAGATAATGTACCTCTGGTATCTACCATACCATCCAGATTCACAGACTACCTCACTAGCAGAGATAATGTACCTCTGGTATCTACCATACCATCCAGATTCACAGACTACCTGACTAGCAGAGATAATGTACCTCTGGTATCTACCATACCATCCAGATTCACAGACTACCTGGCTAGCAGAGATAATGTACCTCTGGTATCTACCATACCATCCAGATTCACAGACTACCTGGCTAGCAGAGATAATGTACCTCTGGTATCTACCATACCATCCAGATTCACAGACTACCTGACTAGCAGAGATAATGTACCTCTGGTGTCTACCACACCATCCAGATTCACAGACTACCTGACTAGCAGAGATAATGTACCTCTGGTATCTACCATACCATCCAGATTCACAGACTACCTGACTAGCAGAGATAATGTACCTATGGTATCTACCATACCATCCAGATTCACAGACTACCTGACTAGCAGAGATAATGTACCTCTGGTATCTACCATACCATCCAGATTCACAGACTACCTGACTAGCAGAGATAATGTACCTCTGGTATCTACCATACCATCCAGATTCACAGACTACCTGACTAGCAGAGATAATGTACCTCTGGTATCTACCATACCATCCAGATTCACAGACTACCTGACTAGCAGAGATAATGTACCCCTGGTGTCTACCACACCATCCAGATTCAAAGACTACCTGACTAGCAGAGATAATGTACCTCTGGTATCTATCACACCATCCAGATTCACAGACTACCTGACTAGCAGAGCTAATGTACCTCTGGTATCTACCATACCATCCAGATTCACAGACTACCTGACTAGCAGAGATAATGTGCCTCTGGTATCTATCACACCATCCAGATTCACAGACTACCTGACTAGCAGAGCTAATGTACCTCTGGTATCTACCATACCATCCAGATTCACAGACTACCTGACTAGCAGAGATAATGTGGCCTCCATCCAGATTCACAGACTACCTGACTAGCAGAGATAATGTACCTCTGGTATCTACCATACCATCCAGATTCACAGACTACCTGACTAGCAGAGATAATGTGGTCTCCTTCCAGATTCACAGACTACCTGACTAACAGAGATAATGTGGCCTCCATCCAGATTCACAGACTACCTGACTAGCAGAGATAATGTGGCCTCCATCCAGATTCACAGACTACCCGACTAGCAGAGATAATGTGGCCTCCATCCAGATTCACAGACTACCTGACTAGCAGAGATAATGTGGCCTCCATCCAGATTCACAGACTACCTGACTAGCAGAGATAATGTACCTCTGGTTTCTACCATACCATCCAGATTCAAAGACTACCTGACTAGCAGAGATAATGTACCTCTGGTATCTACCATACCATCCAGATTCACAGACTACCTGACTAGCAGAGATAATGTACCTCTGGTATCTACCATACCATCCAGATTCACAGACTACCTGACTAGCAGAGTTAATGTACCTCTGGTATCTACCATACCATCCAGATTCACAGACTACCTGACTAGCAGAGATACTGTACCTCTGATATCTACCATACAATCCAGAATCACAGACTACCTGACTAGCAGAGATAATGTACCTCTGGTATCTACCATACCATCCAGATTCACAGACTACCTGGCTAGCAGAGATAATGTGGCCTCCATCCAGATTCACAGACTACCTGACTAGCAGAGATAATGTACCTCTGGTATCTATCACACCATCCAGATTCACAGACTACCTGACTAGCAGAGATAATGTACCTCTGGTATCTACCATACCATCCAGATTCACAGACTACCTGACTAGCAGAGATAATGTGGCCTCCATCCAGATTCACAGACTACCTGACTAGCAGAGATAATGTACCTCTGGTATCTACCATACCATCCAGATTCACAGACTACCTGACTAGCAGAGATAATGTGGCCTCCATCCAGATTCACAGACTACCTGACTAGCAGAGATAATGTACCTCTGGTATCTACCATACCATCCAGATTCACAGACTACCTGACTAGCAGATATAATGTGGCCTCCATCCAGATTCACAGACTACCTGACTAGCAGAGATAATGTACCTCTGGTATCTACCATACCATCCAGATTCACAGACTATCTGACTAGCAGAGATAATGTGGCCTCCATCCAGATTCACAGACTACCTGACTAGCAGAGATAATGTACCTCTGGTATCTACCATACCATCCAGATTCACAGACTACCTGACTAGCAGAGATACTGTACCTCTGATATCTACCATACAATCCAGAATCACAGACTACCTGACTAGCAGAGATAATGTACCTCTGGTATCTACCATACCATCCAGATTCACAGACTACCTGGCTAGCAGAGATAATGTGGCCTCCATCCAGATTCACAGACTACCTGACTAGCAGAGATAATGTACCTCTGGTATCTATCACACCATCCAGATTCACAGACTACCTGACTAGCAGAGATAATGTACCTCTGGTATCTACCATACCATCCAGATTCACAGACTACCTGACTAGCAGAGATAATGTGGCCTCCATCCAGATTCACAGACTACCTGACTAGCAGAGATAATGTACCTCTGGTATCTACCATACCATCCAGATTCACAGACTACCTGACTAGCAGAGATAATGTGGCCTCCATCCAGATTCACAGACTACCTGACTAGCAGAGATAATGTACCTCTGGTATCTACCATACCATCCAGATTCACAGACTACCTGACTAGCAGATATAATGTGGCCTCCATCCAGATTCACAGACTACCTGACTAGCAGAGATAATGTACCTCTGGTATCTACCATACCATTCAGATTCACAGACTATCTGACTAGCAGAGATAATGTGGCCTCCATCCAGATTCACAGACTACCTGACTAGCAGAGATAATGTACCTCTGGTATCTACCATACCATCCAGATTCACAGACTACCTGACTAGCAGAGATAATGTACCTCTGGTATCTACCATACCATCCAGATTCACAGACTACCTGACTAGCAGGGATAATGTACCTCTGGTATCTACCATACCATCCAGATTCACAGACTACCTGACTAGCAGAGATACTGTACCTCTGATATCTACCATACAATCCAGAATCACAGACTACCTGACTAGCAGAGATAATGTACCTCTGGTATCTACCATACCATCCAGATTCACAGACTACCTGACTAGCAGAGATACTGTACCTCTGATATCTACCATACAATCCAGAATCACAGACTACCTGACTAGCAGAGATAATGTACCTCTGGTATCTACCATACCATCCAGATTCACAGACTACCTGGCTAGCAGAGATAATGTGGCCTCCATCCAGATTCACAGACTACCTGACTAGCAGAGATAATGTACCTCTGGTATCTACCATACCATCCAGATTCACAGACTATCTGACTAGCAGAGATAATGTGGCCTCCATCCAGATTCACAGACTACCTGACTAGCAGAGATAATGTACCTCTGGTATCTACCATACCATCCAGATTCACAGACTACCTGACTAGCAGAGATAATGTACCTCTGGTATCTACCATACCATCCAGATTCACAGACTACCTGACTAGCAGAGATACTGTATCTGATATCTACCATACAATCCAGAATCACAGACTACCTGACTAGCAGAGATAATGTACCTCTGGTATCTACCATACCATCCAGATTCACAGACTACCTGGCTAGCAGAGATAATGTACCTCTGGTATCTACCATACCATCCAGATTCACAGACTACCTGGCTAGCAGAGATAATGTACCTCTGCTATCTACCATACCATCCAGATTCACAGACTACCTGACTAGCAGAGATAATGTACCCCTTGTGTCTACCACACCATCCAGATTCACAGACTACCTGACTAGCAGAGATAATGTGGCCTCCATCCAGATTCACAGACTACCTGACTAGCAGAGATAATGTACCTCTGGTATCTACCATACCATCCAGATTCACAGACTATCTGACTAGCAGAGATAATGTGGCCTCCATCCAGATTCACAGACTACCTGACTAGCAGAGATAATGTACCTCTGGTATCTACCATACCATCCAGATTCACAGACTACCTGGCTAGCAGAGATAATGTACCTCTGGTATCTACCATACCATCCAGATTCACAGACTACCTGACTAGCAGAGATAATGTACCTCTGGTATCTACCATACCATCCAGATTCACAGACTACCTGACTAGCAGAGATAATGTACCTCTGGTATCTACCATACCATCCAGATTCACAGACTATCTGACTAGCAGAGATAATGTGGCCTCCATCCAGATTCACAGACTACCTGACTAGCAGAGATAATGTACCTCTGGTATCTACCATACCATCCAGATTCACAGACTACCTGACTAGCAGAGATAATGTGGCCTCCATCCAGATTCACAGACTACCTGACTAGCAGAGATAATGTACCTCTGGTATCTACCATACCATCCAGATTCACAGACTACCTGACTAGCAGATATAATGTGGCCTCCATCCAGATTCACAGACTACCTGACTAGCAGAGATAATGTACCTCTGGTATCTACCATACCATTCAGATTCACAGACTATCTGACTAGCAGAGATAATGTGGCCTCCATCCAGATTCACAGACTACCTGACTAGCAGAGATAATGTACCTCTGGTATCTACCATACCATCCAGATTCACAGACTACCTGACTAGCAGAGATAATGTACCTCTGGTATCTACCATACCATCCAGATTCACAGACTACCTGACTAGCAGGGATAATGTACCTCTGGTATCTACCATACCATCCAGATTCACAGACTACCTGACTAGCAGAGATAATGTACCTCTGATATCTACCATACAATCCAGAATCACAGACTACCTGACTAGCAGAGATAATGTACCTCTGGTATCTACCATACCATCCAGATTCACAGACTACCTGACTAGCAGAGATACTGTACCTCTGATATCTACCATACAATCCAGAATCACAGACTACCTGACTAGCAGAGATAATGTACCTCTGGTATCTACCATACCATCCAGATTCACAGACTACCTGGCTAGCAGAGATAATGTGGCCTCCATCCAGATTCACAGACTACCTGACTAGCAGAGATAATGTACCTCTGGTATCTACCATACCATCCAGATTCACAGACTATCTGACTAGCAGAGATAATGTGGCCTCCATCCAGATTCACAGACTACCTGACTAGCAGAGATAATGTACCTCTGGTATCTACCATACCATCCAGATTCACAGACTACCTGACTAGCAGAGATAATGTACCTCTGGTATCTACCATACCATCCAGATTCACAGACTACCTGACTAGCAGAGATACTGTACCTCTGATATCTACCATACAATCCAGAATCACAGACTACCTGACTAGCAGAGATAATGTACCTCTGGTATCTACCATACCATCCAGATTCACAGACTACCTGGCTAGCAGAGATAATGTACCTCTGGTATCTACCATACCATCCAGATTCACAGACTACCTGGCTAGCAGAGATAATGTACCTCTGCTATCTACCATACCATCCAGATTCACAGACTACCTGACTAGCAGAGATAATGTACCCCTTGTGTCTACCACACCATCCAGATTCACAGACTACCTGACTAGCAGAGATAATGTGGCCTCCATCCAGATTCACAGACTACCTGACTAGCAGAGATAATGTACCTCTGGTATCTACCATACCATCCAGATTCACAGACTATCTGACTAGCAGAGATAATGTGGCCTCCATCCAGATTCACAGACTACCTGACTAGCAGAGATAATGTACCTCTGGTATCTACCATACCATCCAGATTCACAGACTACCTGGCTAGCAGAGATAATGTACCTCTGGTATCTACCATACCATCCAGATTCACAGACTACCTGACTAGCAGAGATAATGTACCTCTGGTATCTACCATACCATCCAGATTCACAGACTACCTGACTAGCAGAGATAATGTACCTCTGGTATCTATCATACCATCCAGATTCACAGACTACCTGACTAGCAGAGATAATGCACCTATGGTATCTACCATACCATCCAGATTCACAGACTACCTGACTAGCAGAGATAATGTACCTCTGGTATCTACCATACCATCCAGATTCACAGACTACCTGACTAGCAGAGATAATGTACCTCTGGTATCTACCATACCATCCAGATTCACAGACTACCTGACTAGCAGGGATAATGTACCTCTGGTATCTACCATACCATCCAGATTCACAGACTACCTGACTAGCAGAGATACTGTACCTCTGATATCTACCATACAATCCAGAATCACAGACTACCTGACTAGCAGAGATAATGTACCTCTGGTATCTACCATACCATCCAGATTCACAGACTACCTGGCTAGCAGAGATAATGTACCTCTGGTATCTACCATACCATCCAGATTCACAGACTACCTGGCTAGCAGAGATAATGTACCTCTGCTATCTACCATACCATCCAGATTCACAGACTACCTGACTAGCAGAGATAATGTACCCCTTGTGTCTACCACACCATCCAGATTCACAGACTACCTGACTAGCAGAGATAATGTGGCCTCCATCCAGATTCACAGACTACCTGACTAGCAGAGATAATGTACCTCTGGTATCTACCATACCATCCAGATTCACAGACTACCTGACTAGCAGAGATAATGTGGCCTCCATCCAGATTCACAGACTACCTGACTAGCAGAGATAATGTACCTCTGGTATCTACCATACCATCCAGATTCACAGACTACCTGACTAGCAGAGATAATGTGGTCTCCTTCCAGATTCACAGACTACCTGACTAGCAGAGATAATGTACCTCTGGTATCTACCATACCATCCAGATTCACAGACTACCTGACTAGCAGAGATAATGTGGTCTCCTTCCAGATTCACAGACTACCTGACTAACAGAGATAATGTGGCCTCCATCCAGATTCACAGACTACCTGACTAGCAGAGATAATGTGGCCTCCATCCAGATTCACAGACTACCTGACTAGCAGAGATAATGTGGCCTCCATCCAGATTCACAGACTACCTGACTAGCAGAGATAATGTACCTCTGGTATCTACCATACCATCCAGATTCACAGACTACCTGACTAGCAGAGATAATGTACCGTTGGTATCTACCATACCATCCAGATTCACAGACTACCTGACTAGCAGAGATAATGTACCTATGGTATCTACCATACCATCCAGATTCACAGACTACCTGACTAGCAGAGATAATGTACCTCTGGTATCTACCATACCATCCAGATTCAAAGACTACCTGACTAGCAGAGATAATGTACCTCTGGTATCTACCATACCATCCAGATTCACAGACTACCTGACTAGCAGAGATAATGTACCTCTGGTATCTACCATACCATCCAGATTCACAGACTACCTGACTAGCAGAGATAATGTACCTCTGGTATCTACCATACCATCCAGATTCACAGACTACCTGACTAGCAGAGATAATGTACCTCTGGTATCTACCATACCATCCAGATTCACAGACTACCTGACTAGCAGAGATAATGTACCTCTGGTATCTACCATACCATCCAGATTCACAGACTACCTGACTAGCAGAGATACTGTACCTCTGCTATCTACCATACCATCCAGATTCACAGACTACCTGACTAGCAGAGATAATGTACCCCTGGTGTCTACCACACCATCCAGATTCACAGAATACCTGACTAGCAGAGATAATGTGGCCTCCATCCAGATTCACAGACTACCTGACTAGCAGAGATAATGTACCTCTGGTATCTACCATACCATCCAGATTCACAGACTATCTGACTAGCAGAGATAATGTGGCCTCCATCCAGATTCACAGACTACCTGACTAGCAGAGATAATGTACCTCTGCTATCTACCATACCATCCAGATTCACAGACTACCTGACTAGCAGAGATAATGTACCTCTGGTATCTACCATACCATCCAGATTCACAGACTACCTGACTAGCAGAGATAATGTACCTCTGGTATCTACCATACCATCCAGATTCACAGACTACCTGACTAGCAGAGATAATGTACCTCTGGTATCTACCATACCACCCAGATTCACAGACTACCTGACTAGCAGAGATAATGTACCTCTGATATCTACCATACAATCCAGAATCACAGACTACCTGACTAGCAGAGACAATGTACCTCTGGTATCTACCATACCATCCAGATTCACAGACTACCTGGCTAGCAGAGATAATGTACCTCTGGTATCTACCATACCATCCAGATTCACAGACTACTTGGCTAGCAGAGATAATGTACCTCTGGTATCTACCATACCATCCAGATTCACAGACTACCTGACTAGCAGAGATAATGTACCTCTGGTGTCTACCACACCATCCAGATTCACAGACTACCTGACTAGCAGAGATAATGTACCTCTGGTATCTACCATACCATCCAGATTCACAGACTACCTGACTAGCAGAGATAATGTACCTCTGGTATCTACCATACCATCTAGATTCACAGACTACCTGACTAGCAGAGATAATGTGGCCTCCATCCAGATTCACAGACTACCTGATAGCAGATATAATGTACCTCTGGTATCTACCACACCATCCAGATTCACAGACTACCTGACTAGCAGAGATACTGTACCTCTGGTATCTACCATACCATCCAGATTGACAGACTACCTGACTAGCAGAGATAATGTGGCCTCCATCCAGATTCACAGACTACCTGACTAGCAGAGATAATGTACCTCTGGTATCTACCATACCATCCAGATTCACAGACTACCTGACTAGCAGAGATAATGTGGCCTCCATCCAGATTCACAGACTACCTGACTAGCAGAGATAATGTACCTCTGGTATCTACCATACCATCCAGATTCACAGACTACCTGACTAGCAGAGATAATGTACCTCTGGTATCTACCATACCATCCAGATTCACAAACTACCTGACTAGCAGAGATAATGTGGCCTACATCCAGATTCACAGACTACCTGACTAGCAGAGATAATGTACCTCTGGTATCTACCACACCATCCAGATTCACAGACTACCTGACTAGGAGAGATAATGTACCTCTGGTATCTACCATACCATCCAGATTCACAGACTACCTGGCTAGCAGAGATAATGTACCTCTGGTATCTACCATACCATCCAGATTCACAGACTACCTGACTAGCAGAGATAATGTACCTCTGGTATCTACCATACCATCCAGATTCACAGACTACCTGACTAGCAGAGATAATGTACCTCTGGTATCTACCATACCATCCAGATTCACAGACTACCTGACTAGCAGAGATAATGTACCTCTGGTATCTACCATACCATCCAGATTCACAGACTACCTGACTAGCAGAGATAATGTACCTCTGGTATCTACCATACCATCCAGATTCACAGACTACCTGACTAGCAGAGATAATGTACCTCTGGTATCTACCATACCATCCAGATTCACAGACTACCTGGCTAGCAGAGATAATGTACCTCTGGTATCTACCATACCATCCAGATTCACAGACTACCTGACTAGCAGAGATAATGTACCTCTGGTATCTACCATACCATCCAGATTCACAGACTACCTGACTAGCAGAGATAATGTACCTCTGGTATCTACCATACCATCCAGATTCACAGACTACCTGACTAGCAGAGATAATGTACCTCTGGTATCTACCATACCATCCAGATTCACAGACTACCTGACTAGCAGAGATAATGTACCTCTGGTATCTACCATACCATCCAGATTCACAGACTACCTGACTAGCAGAGATAATGTACCTCTGGTATCTACCATACCATCCAGATTCACAGACTACCTGACTAGCAGAGATAATGTACCTCTGGTATCTACCATACCACCCAGATTCACAGACTACCTGACTAGCAGAGATAATGTACCTCTGATATCTACCATACAATCCAGAATCACAGACTACCTGACTAGCAGAGATAATGTACCTCTGGTATCTACCATACCATCCAGATTCACAGACTACCTGGCTAGCAGAGATAATGTACCTCTGGTATCTACCATACCATCCAGATTCACAGACTACCTGGCTAGCAGAGATAATGTACCTCTGGTATCTACCATACCATCCAGATTCACAGACTACCTGACTAGCAGAGATAATGTACCTCTGGTATCTACCATACCACCCAGATTCACAGACTACCTGACTAGCAGAGATAATGTACCTCTGATATCTACCATACAATCCAGAATCACAGACTACCTGACTAGCAGAGATAATGTACCTCTGGTATCTACCATACCATCCAGATTCACAGACTACCTGGCTAGCAGAGATAATGTACCTCTGGTATCTACCATACCATCCAGATTCACAGACTACCTGGCTAGCAGAGATAATGTACCTCTGGTATCTACCATACCATCCAGATTCACAGACTACCTGACTAGCAGAGATAATGTACCTCTGGTATCTACCATACCATCCAGATTCACAGACTACCTGACTAGCAGAGATAATGTACCTCTGGTATCTACCATACCATCCAGATTGACAGACTACCTGACTAGCAGAGATAATGTGGCCTCCATCCAGATTCACAGACTAGTTGACTAGCAGAGATAATGTACCTCTGGTATCTACCATACCATCCAGATTCACAGACTACCTGACTAGCAGAGATAATGTGGCCTCCATCCAGATTCACAGACTACCTGACTAGCAGAGATAATGTACCTCTGGTATCTACCATACCATCCAGATTCACAGACTACCTGACTAGCAGAGATAATGTGGCCTCCATCCAGATTCACAGACTACCTGACTAGCAGAGAGACTGTACCTCTGGTATCTACCATACCATCCAGATTCACAGACTACCTGACTAGCAGAGATAATGTGGCATCCATCCAGATTCACAGACTACCTGACTAGCAGAGATAATGTACCTCTGGTATCTACCATACCATCCAGATTCACAGACTACCTGACTAGCAGAGATAATGTACCTCTGGTGTCTACCACACCATCCAGATTCACAGACTACCTGACTAGCAGAGATAATGTACCTCTGGTATCTACCATACCATCCAGATTCACAGACTACCTGACTAGCAGAGATAATGTACCTCTGGTATCTACCATACCATCCAGATTCACAAACTACCTGACTAGCAGAGATAATGTGGCCTCCATCCAGATTCACAGACTACCTGACTAGCAGAGATAAATGTACCTCTGGTATCTACCACACCATCCAGATTCACAGACTACCTGACTAGCAGAGATACTGTACCTCTGGTATCTACCATACCATCCAGATTCACAGACTACCTGACTAGCAGAGATAATGTGGCCTCCATCCAGATTCACAGACTACCTGACTAGCAGAGATAATGTACCTCTGGTATCTACCATACCATCCAGATTCACAGACTACCTGACTAGCAGAGATAATGTACCTCTGGTGTCTACCACACCATCCAGATTCACAGACTACCTGACTAGCAGAGATAATGTACCTCTGGTATCTACCATACCATCCAGATTCACAGACTACCTGACTAGCAGAGATAATGTACCTCTGGTATCTACCATACCATCCAGATTCACAAACTACCTGACTAGCAGAGATAATGTGGCCTCCATCCAGATTCACAGACTACCTGACTAGCAGAGATAATGTACCTCTGGTATCTACCACACCATCCAGATTCAAAGACTACCTGACTAGCAGATATACTGTACCTCTGGTATCTACCATACCATCCAGATTCACAGACTACCTGACTAGCAGAGATAATGTGGCCTCCATCCAGATTCACAGACTACCTGACTAGCAGAGATAATGTACCTCTGGTATCTACCATACCATCCAGATTCACAGACTACCTGACTAGCAGAGATAATGTGGCCTCCATCCAGATTCACAGACTACCTGACTAGCAGAGATAATGTACCTCTGGTATCTACCATACCATCCAGATTCACAGACTACCTGACTAGCAGAGATAATGTGGACTCCATCCAGATTCACAGACTACCTGACTAGCAGAGATAATATACCTCTGGTATCTACCATACCATCCAGATTCACAGACTACCTGACTAGCAGAGATAATGTGGCCTCCATCCAGATTCACAGACTACCTGACTAGCAGAGATAATGTACCTCTGGTATCTACCATACCATCCAGATTCACAGACTACCTGACTAGCAGAGATAATGTACCTCTGGTATCTACCATACCATCCAGATTCACAAACTACCTGACTAGCAGAGATAATGTGGCCTCCATCCAGATTCACAGACTACCTGACTAGCAGAGATACTGTACCTCTGGTATCTACCATACCATCCAGATTCACAGACTACCTGACTAGCAGAGATAATGTGGCCTCCATCCAGATTCACAGACTACCTGACTAGCAGAGATAATGTACCTCTGGTATCTACCATACCATCCAGATTCACAGACTACCTGACTAGCAGAGATAATGTGGCCTCCATCCAGATTCACAGACTACCTGACTAGCAGAGATAATGTACCTCTGGTATCTACCACACCATCCAGATTCACAGACTACCTGACTAGCAGAGATACTGTACCTCTGGTATCTACCATACCATCCAGATTCACAGACTACCTGACTAGCAGAGATAATGTGGCCTCCATCCAGATTCACAGACTACCTGACTAGCAGAGATAATGTACCTCTGGTATCTACCATACCATCCAGATTCACATACTACCTGACTAGCAGAGATAATGTGGCCTCCATCCAGATTCACAGACTACCTGACTAGCAGAGATAATGTACCTCTGGTATCTACCATACCATCCAGATTCACAGACTACCTGACTAGCAGAGATAATGTGGCCTCCATCCAGATTCACAGACTACCTGACTAGCAGAGATAATATACCTCTGGTATCTACCATACCATCCAGATTCACAGACTACCTGACTAGCAGAGATAATGTGGCCTCCATCCAGATTCACAGACTACCTGACTAGCAGAGATACTGTACCTCTGGTATGTACCATACCACCCAGATTCACAGACTACCTGACTAGCAGAGATAATGTACCTCTGATATCTACCATACAATCCAGAATCACAGACTACCTGACTAGCAGAGATAATGTACCTCTGGTATCTACCATACCATCCAGATTCACAGACTACCTGGCTAGCAGAGATAATGTACCTCTGGTATCTACCATACCATCCAGATTCACAGACTACCTGGCTAGCAGAGATAATGTACCTCTGGTATCTACCATACCATCCAGATTCACAGACTACCTGACTAGCAGAGATAATGTACCTCTGGTATCTACCATACCATCCAGATTCACAGACTACCTGACTAGCAGAGATAATGTACCTCTGGTATCTACCATACCATCCAGATTCACAGACTACCTGACTAGCAGAGATAATGTGGCCTCCATCCAGATTCACAGACTACCTGATAGCAGATATAATGTACCTCTGGTATCTACCACACCATCCAGATTCACAGACTACCTGAATAGCAGAGATACTGTACCTCTGGTATCTACCATACCATCCAGATTGACAGACTACCTGACTAGCAGAGATAATGTGGCCTCCATCCAGATTCACAGACTAGTTGACTAGCAGAGATAATGTACCTCTGGTATCTACCATACCATCCAGATTCACAGACTACCTGACTAGCAGAGATAATGTGGCCTCCATCCAGATTCACAGACTACCTTACTAGCAGAGATAATGTACCTCTGGTATCTACCATACCATCCAGATTCACAGACTACCTGACTAGCAGAGATAATGTACCTCTGGTATCTACCATACCATCCAGATTCACAGACTACCTGACTAGCAGAGATAATGTACCTCTGGTATCTACCATACCATCCAGATTCACAGACTACCTGACTAGCAGAGATAATGTACCTCTGGTATCTACCATACCATCCAGATTCACAGACTACCTGACTAGCAGAGATAATGTACCTCTGGTATCTACCATACCATCCAGATTCACAGACTACCTGACTAGCAGAGATAATGTACCTCTGGTATCTACCATACCACCCAGATTCACAGACTACCTGACTAGCAGAGATAATGTACCTCTGATATCTACCATACAATCCAGAATCACAGACTACCTGACTAGCAGAGATAATGTACCTCTGGTATCTACCATACCATCCAGATTCACAGACTACCTGGCTAGCAGAGATAATGTACCTCTGGTATCTACCATACCATCCAGATTCACAGACTACCTGGCTAGCAGAGATAATGTACCTCTGGTATCTACCATACCATCCAGATTCACAGACTACCTGACTAGCAGAGATAATGTACCTCTGGTATCTACCATACCATCCAGATTCACAGACTACCTGACTAGCAGAGATAATGTACCTCTGGTATCTACCATACCATCCAGATTCACAGACTACCTGACTAGCAGAGATAATGTGGCCTCCATCCAGATTCACAGACTACCTGATAGCAGATATAATGTACCTCTGGTATCTACCACACCATCCAGATTCACAGACTACCTGAATAGCAGAGATACTGTACCTCTGGTATCTACCATACCATCCAGATTGACAGACTACCTGACTAGCAGAGATAATGTGGCCTCCATCCAGATTCACAGACTAGTTGACTAGCAGAGATAATGTACCTCTGGTATCTACCATACCATCCAGATTCACAGACTACCTGACTAGCAGAGATAATGTGGCCTCCATCCAGATTCACAGACTACCTGACTAGCAGAGATAATGTACCTCTGGTATCTACCATACCATCCAGATTCACAGACTACCTGACTAGCAGAGATAATGTGGCCTCCATCCAGATTCACAGACTACCTGACTAGCAGAGAGACTGTACCTCTGGTATCTACCATACCATCCAGATTCACAGACTACCTGACTAGCAGAGATAATGTGGCATCCATCCAGATTCACAGACTACCTGACTAGCAGAGATAATGTACCTCTGGTATCTACCATACCATCCAGATTCACAGACTACCTGACTAGCAGAGATAATGTACCTCTGGTGTCTACCACACCATCCAGATTCACAGACTACCTGACTAGCAGAGATAATGTACCTCTGGTATCTACCATACCATCCAGATTCACAGACTACCTGACTAGCAGAGATAATGTACCTCTGGTATCTACCATACCATCCAGATTCACAAACTACCTGACTAGCAGAGATAATGTGGCCTCCATCCAGATTCACAGACTACCTGACTAGCAGAGATAATGTACCTCTGGTATCTACCACACCATCCAGATTCACAGACTACCTGACTAGCAGAGATACTGTACCTCTGGTATCTACCATACCATCCAGATTCACAGACTACCTGACTAGCAGAGATAATGTGGCCTCCATCCAGATTCACAGACTACCTGACTAGCAGAGATAATGTACCTCTGGTATCTACCATACCATCCAGATTCACAGACTACCTGACTAGCAGAGATAATGTACCTCTGGTGTCTACCACACCATCCAGATTCACAGACTACCTGACTAGCAGAGATAATGTACCTCTGGTATCTACCATACCATCCAGATTCACAGACTACCTGACTAGCAGAGATAATGTACCTCTGGTATCTACCATACCATCCAGATTCACAAACTACCTGACTAGCAGAGATAATGTGGCCTCCATCCAGATTCACAGACTACCTGACTAGCAGAGATAATGTACCTCTGGTATCTACCACACCATCCAGATTCACAGACTACCTGACTAGCAGATATACTGTACCTCTGGTATCTACCATACCATCCAGATTCACAGACTACCTGACTAGCAGAGATAATGTGGCCTCCATCCAGATTCACAGACTACCTGACTAGCAGAGATACTGTACCTCTGGTATCTACCATACCATCCAGATTCACAGACTACCTGACTAGCAGAGATAATGTGGCCTCCATCCAGATTCACAGACTACCTGACTAGCAGAGATAATGTACCTCTGGTATCTACCATACCATCCAGATTCACAGACTACCTGACTAGCAGAGATAATGTGGACTCCATCCAGATTCACAGACTACCTGACTAGCAGAGATAATGTACCTCTGGTATCTACCATACCATCCAGATTCACAGACTACCTGACTAGCAGAGATAATGTGGCCTCCATCCAGATTCACAGACTACCTGACTAGCAGAGATAATATACCTCTGGTATCTACCATACCATCCAGATTCACAGACTACCTGACTAGCAGAGATAATGTGGCCTCCATCCAGATTCACAGACTACCTGACTAGCAGAGATAATGTACCTCTGGTATCTACCATACCATCCAGATTCACAGACTACCTGACTAGCAGAGATAATGTACCTCTGGTATCTACCATACCATCCAGATTCACAGACTACCTGACTAGCAGAGATAATGTACCTCTGGTATCTACCATACCATCCAGATTCACAAACTACCTGACTAGCAGAGATAATGTGGCCTCCATCCAGATTCACAGACTACCTGACTAGCAGAGATAATGTACCTCTGGTATCTACCACACCATCCAGATTCACAGACTACCTGACTAGCAGAGATACTGTACCTCTGGTATCTACCATACCATCCAGATTCACAGACTACCTGACTAGCAGAGATAATGTGGCCTCCATCCAGATTCACAGACTACCTGACTAGCAGAGATAATGTACCTCTGGTATCTACCATACCATCCAGATTCACAGACTACCTGACTAGCAGAGATAATGTGGCCTCCATCCAGATTCACAGACTACCTGACTAGCAGAGATAATGTACCTCTGGTATCTACCATACCATCCAGATTCACAGACTACCTGACTAGCAGAGATAATGTGGCCTCCATCCAGATTCACAGACTACCTGACTAGCAGAGATAATATACCTCTGGTATCTACCATACCATCCAGATTCACAGACTACCTGACTAGCAGAGATAATGTGGCCTCCATCCAGATTCACAGACTACCTGACTAGCAGAGATAATGTACCTCTGGTATCTACCATACCATCCAGATTCACAGACTACCTGACTAGCAGAGATAATGTACCTCTGGTATCTACCATACCATCCAGATTCACAGACTACCTGACTAGCAGAGATAATGTACCTCTGGTATCTACCATACCATCCAGATTCACAGACTACCTGGCTAGCAGAGATAATGTACCTCTGGTATCTACCATACCATCCAGATTCACAGACTACCTGACTAGCAGAGATAATGTACCTCTGGTATCTACCATACCATCCAGATTCACAGACTACCTGACTAGCAGAGATAATGTACCTCTGGTATCTACCATCCAGGGTTTTTTCCTAAAGGTAAAAAAAAAGAAAGAAGATTGTTCAGATTTCTCAAACAGGGGTTAATTTAACCTCCAATTTGTGTTCTATGTTAAACCAGCGCTGGGTATTGTACATAACACATGCTGGGCTATTTTGACCCAGCCAGTTGGGGTCCATGAGTTGGGTTGTTGGGATTACCCAAACATGGATTCATTTAATAACCATCAGTTGGGAATTTGTTTTAATTTCATGCTGGTTGCCATTTGTTTTACTTTCAGCTGGGCCATTTTGAATGTAATCCTTTTTGTAATTTTCAGGAGGCGTAGCCTATTATGAATGTGGCTTTCAGATAGATCTTATTGGCCACCCGTGAGAGTAAATGTCACTCCTGTTCATCATTCATTCACTCTCTCTCTCTCTCTCTCTCTTACATACTGAAAATCACAATTTTTCCTTAAAATGTGGAGCATTTGACACATTGTTCAAGAACATTAACTTTTATTTATGACATGTTAGGATAAGGTGGTATCCATCCAAATAATGGAATTTGCAGGCTTCTGGGAACTAGAAAAATGTAAACGTTCAACCTTAAAATGTTCAACAACCTAACCCTGCTCTTGTAAAAGAAAACAACCAACTAGGTTACTCAACGTCTGCAACCCAGGAGTTGGGTCAACCAAACAACTCAGCATTTATTTTTTGTGTTGTTATGTCAGCTGTGTAATACTGAGGTTTGGCTTGCCCAAATATCTTGCTGGATCCCAAATGGCATCCTATTCCCTTTGAAGTGCACTACTCGTGACCAGAGCCCATAGTGCACTATATTGGGAATATCTTGCCATTTGAGACAAAGCCGTTCTCTCTCTATTTTGCTACCACAGCTTGTGGGAGACAAATATTGCTGACCTTTTAAAAACTAAGTAAGTGCATGAGTGCTGGTCCAATAGCAGTAGGAGCCCATGTTGTGTAAGAAGAGAGGAGAGGAGAGGAGAGGAGAGGAGAGGAGAGGAGGGGAGAGGAGAGGAGAGGAGAGGAGAGGGAGAGGAGAGGAGAGGGAGAGGGAGAGGGGAGGGAGGGGAGAGGAGGAGAGGGGGGAGAGGGAGGAGAGGAGAGGAGATGGGGAGGAGAGGAGATGGAGAGGAGAGGAGAGGAGATGGGGAGGAGGAGAGAGAGAGAGAGAGAGAGACAGAGAGAGAGACAGAGAGAGTGAGAGTGACAGAGAGATAGAGAGAGAGAGGGAGAGAGAGGGAGAGAGAGAGACAGAGAGAGAGAGAGAGAGAGGGGAGGGGAGGTGAGGAGAGGAGAGGAGAGGAGAGGAGGAGGAGGGAGAGAGAGAGAGAGAGAGGGAGTGAGAGGGAGAGAGAGGGAGGGAGAGAGAGAGAGAAGGGCCGTGCCAAGAAAAAACCCCAGCGATGATTAGAGGGAAGAGTTCCTGTGGGAGACTAAAAGCAGAGAGGGAAGGCAGTAAAACAGGAGTGGAGAGTTGAATCCCAGGATGATGAGCAGAAAGAGAGGGAGGAGAGGGTGTTCACCTTGGCCTACCCACCACTGCTGAAAGATAAGCTGCCTAATAACTGGAGGAGTTGGGCTGATAATGTTTCAATATTAACTTGACAGCTTATGTCTCCGAAGGTTAAGATAACTTTCTTTCACATCATCTTTAAGTGATGTTAACATTAATTTCTAACCTACTGAATAAGTGCTATTTATGTTCTTAATTACCATAAGGAGAGGCCTAAGACTTAATTTGTGTTGAACACGGCGCGACAAGAACTAACAGCAAATTGAATTTAGAAATGCAAGGAACATTTTCTCTCAGGAACACCAGTCTAGAACAAACCCAGCAGACCCACACAGATGTATTACTGTCAGTCATTCCCCTTACTGGAATACAAAACCAGAACAGTCAATCATACCAGAACAGTCAATCATGCCAGAACAGTCAATCATACCAGGACAGTCATTCATACCAGGACAGTCATTCATACCAGGACAGTCATTCATACCAGTACTATACCTCCTAGAAGAGAGAACAGTCATTCATACCAGGACAGTCATTGATACCAGGACAGTCATTCATACCAGGACAGTCATTCATACCAGGACAGTCATTCATACCAGTACTATACCTCCTAGAAGAGAGAACAGTCATTCATACCAGGACAGTCATTGATACCAGGACAGTCATTCATACCAGGACAGTCATTCATACCAGGACAGTCATTCATACCAGAACAGTCATTCATACCAGGACAGTCATTCATACCAGGACAGTCATTCATACCAGTACTATACCTCCTAGAAGAGAGAACAGTCATTCATACCAGGACAGTCATTCATACCAGGACAGTCATTCATACCAGGACAGTCATTCATACCAGGACAGTCATTCATACCAGGACAGTCATTCATACCAGTACTATACCTCCTAGAAGAGAGAACAGTCATTCATACCAGGACAGACATTCATACCAGGACAGTCATTCATACCAGGACAGTCATTCATACCAGGAAAGACATTCATACCAGGACAGTCATTCATACCAGGACAGTCATTCATACCAGAACAGTCATTCATACCAGGACAGTCATTCAAACCAGGACAGTCATTCAAACCAGTACTGTACCCCCTAGAAGAGATAACAGTCATTCATACCAGTACTATACCTCCTAGAAGAGAGAACAGTCATTCATACCAGTACTATACCTCCTAGAAGAGAGAACAGTCATCCATACCAGTACTATACCTCCTAGAAGAGAGAACAGTCATTCATACCAGTACTATACCTCCTAGAAGAGAGAACAGTCATTCATACCAGAACAGTCATTCATACCAGTACTACACCTCCTAGAAGAGAGAACAGTCATTCATACCAGTACTATACATCCTAGAAGAGAGAACAGTCATTCATACCAGTACTATACCTCCTAGAAGAGAGAACAGTCATTCATACCAGTACTATACCTCCTAGAAGAGATAACAGTCATTCATACCAGTACTATACCTCCTAGAAGGGAGACTAGTCATTCATACCAGGACTATACCTCCTAGAAGAGAGAACAGTCATTCATACCAGTACTGTACCTCCTAGAAGAGAGAACAGTCATTCATACCAGTACTATACCCCCTAGAAGAGAGAACAGTCATTCATACCAGTACTATACCTCCTAGAAGAGAGAACAGTCATTCATACCAGTACTATACCTCCTAGAAGAAAGAACAGTCATTCATACCAGAACTATACCTCCTAGAAGAGAGAACAGTCATTCATACCAGTACTATACCTCAAAGAAAGGAGAACAGTCATTCATACCAGTACTATACCTCCTAGAAGAGAGAACAGTCATTCATACCAGTACTATACCTCCTAGAAGAGAGAACAGTCATTCATACCAGTACTATACCTCCTAGAAGAGAGAACAGTCATTCATACCAAAACAGTCATTCAAACCAGGACAGTCATTCATACCAGTACTATACCTCCTAGAAGAGAGAACAGTCATTCATACCAGAACAGTCATTCATACCAGTACTATACCTACTAGAAGGGAGAACAGTCATTCATACCAGTACTGTACATCCTAGAAGAGAGAACAGTCATTCATACCAGTACTATACCTCCTAAATGAGAGAACAGTCATTCATACCAGTACTATACCTCCTAGAAGAGAGAACAGTCATTCATACCAGTACTATACCTCCTAGAAGAGGGAACAGTCATTCATACCAGAACAGTCATTCAAACCAGGACAGTCATTCATACCAGTACTATACCTCCTAGAAGAGGGAACAGTCATTCATACCAGGACTATACCTGCTAGAAGAGAGAACAGTCATTCATACCAGAACAGTCTTTCAAACCAGGACAGTCATTCATACCAGAACTATACCTCCTAGAAGAGAGAACAGTCATTCATACCAGTACTATACCTCCTAGAAGGGAGAACCGTCATTCATACCAGTACTACACCTCCTAGAAGAGAGAGCAGTCATTCATACCAGTACTATACCTCCTAGAAGAGAGAACAGTCATTCATACCAGTACTATACCTCCTAGAAGAGAGAACAGTCATTCATACCAGAACAGTCATTCATACCAGTACTATACCTCCTAGAAGAGAGACCAGTCATTCATACCAGTACTATACCTCCTAGAAGAGAGAACAGTCATTCATACCATTACTATACCTCCTAGAAGAGAGAACAGTCATTCATACCAGCACTATACCTCCTAGAAGGGAGAACAGTCATTCATACCAGTACTATACCTCCAAGAAAGGAGAACAGTCATTCATACCAGTACTATACCTCCTAGATGAGAGAACAGTCATTCATACCAGTACTATACCTCCTAGAAGAGGGAACAGTCATTCATACCAGAACAGTCATTCAAACCAGGACAGTCATTCATACCAGTACTATACCTCCTAGAAGAGAGAACAGTCATTCATACCAGAACAGTTTTTCAAACCAGGACAGTCATTCATACCAGAACTATACCTCCTAGAAGGGAGAACCGTCATTCATACCTGTACCATACCTCCTAGAAGAGAGATCAGTCATTCATACCAGTACTATACCTCCTAGAAGAGAGAACAGTCATTCATACCAGTACTATACCTCCTAGAAGAGAGAACAGTCATTCATACCAGTACTATACCTCCTAGAAGAGAGAACAGTCATTCATACCAGTACTATACCTCCTAGATGAGAGAACAGTCATTCATACCAGTACTATACTTCCTAGAAGAGAGAACAGTCATTCATACCAGTACTATACCTCCTAGAAGGGAGAACAGTCATTCATACCAGTACTATACCTCCTAGAAGAGAGATCAGTCATTCACACCAGTACTATACCTCCTAGAAGAGAGAACAGTCATTCATACTAGAACAGTCATTCATACCAGTACTACACCTCCTAGAAGAGAGAACAGTCATTCATACAAGTTCTATACCTCCTAGAAGAGAGAACAGTCATTCATACCAGTACTATACCTCCTAGAAGAGAGAACAGTCATTCATACCAGTACTATACCTCCTAGAATAGAGAACAGTCATTCATACCAGAACAGTCATTCATACCAGTACTATACCTCCTAGAAGAGAGAACAGTCATTCATACCAGTACTATACCTCCTAGAAGAGAGAACAGTCATTCATACCAGTACTATACCTCCTAGAAGAGAGAACAGTCATTCATACCAGTACTATACCTCCTAGATGAGAGAACAGTCATTCATACCAGTTATATACCTCATAGAAGGGAGAACAGTCATTCATACCAGTACTATACCTCCTAGAAGAGAGAACAGTCATTCATACCAGAACCGTCATTCATACCAGTACTATACCTCCTAGAAGAGAGACCAGTCATTCATACCAGTACTATACCTCCTAGAAGAGAGAACAGTCATTCATACCAGTACTATACCTCCTAGAAGAGAGAACAGTCATTCATACCAGTACTATACCTCCTAGAAGAGAGAACAGTCATTCATACCAGTACTATACCTCCTAGAAGAGAGAACAGTCATTCATAACAGTACTATATCTCCTAGAAGAGAGAACAGTCATTCATACCAGTTATAAACCTCATAGAAGGGAGAACAGTCATTCATACCAGTACTATACCTCCTAGAAGAGAGAACAGTCATTCATACCAGTACTATACCTCCTAGATGAGAGAACAGTCATTCATACCAGTTATAAACCTCATAGAAGGGAGAACAGTCATTCATACCAGTACTATACCTCCTAGAAGAGAGAACAGTCATTCATACCAGTACTATACCTCCTAGATGAGAGAACAGTCATTCATACCAGTACTATACCTCCTAGAAGAGAGAACAGTCATTCATACCAGTACTATACCTCCTAGAAGAGATAACAGTCATTCATACCAGTACTATACCTCCTAGAAGAGAGAACAGTCATTTATACCAGTACTATACCTCCTAGAAGAGAGAACAGTCATTCATACCAGTACTATACCTCCTAGAAGAGAGAACAGTCATTCATACCAGAACAGTCATTCAAACCAGGACAGTCATTCATACCAGTACTATACCTACTAGAAGGGAGAACAGTCATTCATACCAGTACTGTACATCCTAGAAGAGAGAACAGTCATTCATACCAGAACAGTCATTCATACCAGTACTATACCTCCTAGAAGAGAGATCAGTCATTCATACCAATACTAAACCTCCTAGAAGAGAGAACAGTCATTCATACTAGAACAGTCATTCATACCAGTACTACACCTCCTAGAAGAGAGAGCAGTCATTCATACCAGTACTATACCTCCTAGAAGGGAGAACAGTCATTCATACCAGTACTATACCTCCTAGAAGAGAGAACAGTCATTCATACCAGTACTATACCTCCTAGAAGAGAGAACAGTCATTCATACCAGTACTATACCTCCTAGAAGAGGGAACAGTCATTCATACCAGTACTATACCTCCTAGAAGAGAGAACAGTCATTCATACCAGAACAGTCATTCATACCAGTACTATACCTCCTAGAAGAGGGAACAGTCATTCATACCAGTACTATACCTCCTTGAAGAGAGAACAGTCATTCATACCAGTACTATACCTCCTAGAAGAGAGAACAGTCATTCATACCAGTACTATACCTCCTAGAAGAGAGAACAGTCATTCATACCAGTACTATACCTCCTAGAAGAGAGAACAGTCATTCATACCAGAACTATACCTCCTAGAAGAGAGAACAGTCATTCATACCAGTACTATACCTCATAGATGAGAGAACAGTCATTCGTACCAGTTATATACCTCATAGAAGGGAGAACAGTCATTCATACCAGTACTATACCTCCTAGAAGAGAGAACAGTCATTCATACCAGTACTATACCTCCTAGAAGAGAGAACAGTCATTCATACCAGTACTATACCTCCTAGAAGGAAGAACAGTCATTCATACCAGTACTATACCTCCTAGAAGAGAGATCAGTCATTCATACCAGTACTATACCTCCTAGAAGAGAGAACAGTCATTCATACTAGAACAGTCATTCATACCAGTACTACACCTCCTAGAAGAGAGAACAGTCATTCATACCAGAACTATACCTCCTAGAAGAGAGAACAGTCATTCATACCAGTACTATACCTCCTAGATGAGAGAACAGTCATTCATACCAGTTATATACCTCATAGAAGGGAGAACAGTCATTCATACCAGTACTATACCTCCTAGAAGAGAGAACAGTCATTCATACCAGTACTATACCTCCTAGAAGAGAGAACAGTCATTCATACCAGTACTATACCTCCTAGAAGGGAGAACAGTCATTCATACCAGTACTATACCTCCTAGAAGAGAGATCAGTCATTCATACCAGTACTATACCTCCTAGAAGAGAGAACAGTCATTCATACTAGAACAGTCATTCATACCAGTACTACACCTCCTAGAAGAGAGAACAGTCATTCATACCAGTACTATACCTCCTAGAAGAGAGAACAGTCATTCATACCAGTACTATACCTCCTAGAAGAGAGAACAGTCATTCATACCAGTACTATACCTCCTAGAAGAGAGAACAGTCATTCATACCAGTACTATACCTCCTAGAAGAGAGAACAGTCATTCATACCAGTACTATACCTCCTAGAAGAGAGAACAGTCATTCATACCAGTACTATACCTCCTAGAAGAGAGAACAGTCATTCATACCAGTACTATACCTCCTAGAAGAGAGAACAGTCATTCATACCAGTACTATACCTCCTAGAAGAGAGAACAGTCATTCATACCAGAACTATACCTCCTAGAAGAGAGAACAGTCATTCATACCAGTACTATACCTCCTAGATGAGAGAACAGTCATTCATACCAGTTATATACCTCATAGAAGGGAGAACAGTCATTCATACCAGTACTATACCTCCTAGAAGAGAGAACAGTCATTCATACCAGTACTATACCTCCTAGAAGAGAGAACAGTCATTCATACCAGTACTATACCTCCTAGAAGGGAGAACAGTCATTCATACCAGTACTATACCTCCTAGAAGGGAGATCAGTCATTCATACCAGTACTATACCTCCTAGAAGAGAGAACAGTCATTCATACTAGAACAGTCATTCATACCAGTACTACACCTCCTAGAAGAGAGAACAGTCATTCATACAAGTTCTATACCTCCTAGAAGAGAGAACAGTCATTCATACCAGTACTATACCTCCTAGAAGAGAGAACAGTCATTCATACCAGTACTATACCTCCTAGAAGAGAGAACAGTCATTCATACCAGAACAGTCATTCATACCAGTACTATACCTCCTAGAAGAGAGAACAGTCATTCATACCAGTACTATACCTCCTAGAAGAGAGAACAGTCATTCATAACAGTACTATACCTCCTAGATGAGAGAACAGTCATTCATACCAGTTATAAACCTCATAGAAGGGAGAACAGTCATTCATACCAGTACTATACCTCCTAGAAGAGAGAACAGTCATTCATACCAGTACTATACCTCCTAGATGAGAGAACAGTCGTTCATACCAGTACTATACCTCCTAGAAGAGAGAACAGTCATTCATACCAGTACTATACCTCCTAGAAGAGATAACAGTCATTCATACCAGTACTATACCTCCTAGAAGAGAGAACAGTCATTTATACCAGTACTATACCTCCTAGAAGAGAGAACAGTCATTCATACCAGTACTATACCTCCTAGAAGAGAGAACAGTCATTCATACCAGAACAGTCATTCAAACCAGGACAGTCATTCATACCAGTACTATACCTACTAGAAGGGAGAACAGTCATTCATACCAGTACTGTACATCCTAGAAGAGAGAACAGTCATTCATACCAGAACAGTCATTCATACCAGTACTATACCTCCTAGAAGAGAGATCAGTCATTCATACCAATACTAAACCTCCTAGAAGAGAGAACAGTCATTCATACTAGAACAGTCATTCATACCAGTACTACACCTCCTAGAAGAGAGAGCAGTCATTCATACCAGTACTATACCTCCTAGAAGGGAGAACAGTCATTCATACCAGTACTATACCTCCTAGAAGAGAGAACAGTCATTCATACCAGTACTATACCTCCTAGAAGAGAGAACAGTCATTCATACCAGTACTATACCTCCTAGAAGAGGGAACAGTCATTCATACCAGTACTATACCTCCTAGAAGAGAGAACAGTCATTCATACCAGAACAGTCATTCATACCAGTACTATACCTCCTAGAAGAGAGAACAGTCATTCATACCAGTACTATACCTCCTAGAAGAGAGAACAGTCATTCATACCAGTACTATACCTCCTAGAAGAGAGAACAGTCATTCATACCAGTACTATACCTCCTAGAAGAGAGAACAGTCATTCATACCAGTACTATACCTCCTAGAAGAGAGAACAGTCATTCATACCAGTACTATACCTCCTAGAAGAGAGAACAGTCATTCATACCAGTACTATACCTCCTAGAAGAGAGAACAGTTATTCATACCAGTACTATACCTCCTAGAAGAGAGAACAGTCATTCATACCAGTACTATACCTCCTAGAAGAGAGAACAGTCATTCATACCAGTACTATACCTCCTAGAAGAGAGAACAGTCATTCATACCAGTACTATACCTCCTAGAAGAGAGAACAGTCATTCATACCAGTACTATACCTCCTAGAAGAGAGAACAGTCATTCATACCAGTACTATACCTCCTAGAAGAGAGAACAGTCATTCATACCAGAACTATACCTCCTAGAAGAGAGAACAGTCATTCATACCAGTACTATACCTCCTAGATGAGAGAACAGTCATTCATACCAGTTATATACCTCATAGAAGGGAGAACAGTCATTCATACCAGTACTATACCTCCTAGAAGAGAGAACAGTCATTCATACCAGTACTATACCTCCTAGAAGAGAGAACAGTCATTCATACCAGTACTATACCTCCTAAAAGAGAGAACAGTCATTCATACCAAAACAGTCATTCAAACCAGGACAGTCATTCATACCAGTACTATACGTACTAGAAGGGAGAACAGTCATTCATACCAGTACTGTACATCCTAGAAGAGAGAACAGTCATTCATACCAGAACAGTCATTCATACCAGTACTATACCTCCTAGAAGGGAGAACAGTCATTCATACCAGTACTATACCTCCTAGAAGAGAGAGAAGTCATTCATACCAGTACTATACCTCCTAGAAGAGAGAACAGTCATTCATACCAGTACTATACCTCCTAGATGAGAGAACAGTCATTCATACCAGAACAGTCATTCAAACCAGGACAGTCATTCATACTAGTACTATACCTACTAGAAGGGAGAACAGTCATTCATACCAGTACTGTACATCCTAGAAGAGAGAACAGTCATTCATACCAGAACAGTCATTCATACCAGTACTATACCTCCTAGAAGAGAGATCAGTCATTCATACCAATACTAAACCTCCTAGAAGAGAGAACAGTCATTCATACTAGAACAGTCATTCATACCAGTACTACACCTCCTAGAAGAGAGAGCAGTCATTCATACCAGTACTATACCTCCTAGAAGGGAGAACAGTCATTCATACCAGTACTATACCTCCTAGAAGAGAGAACAGTCATTCATACCAGTACTATACCTCCTAGAAGAGAGAACAGTCATTCATACCAGTACTATACCTCCTAGAAGAGGGAACAGTCATTCATACCAGTACTATACCTCCTAGAAGAGAGAACAGTCATTCATACCAGAACAGTCATTCATACCAGTACTATACCTCCTAGAAGAGAGAACAGTCATTCATACCAGTACTATACCTCCTAGAAGAGAGAACAGTCATTCATACCAGTACTATACCTCCTAGAAGAGAGAACAGTCATTCATACCAGTACTATACCTCCTAGAAGAGAGAACAGTCATTCATACCAGTACTATACCTCCTAGAAGAGAGAACAGTCATTCATACCAGTACTATACCTCCTAGAAGAGAGAACAGTCATTCATACCAGTACTATACCTCCTAGAAGAGAGAACAGTTATTCATACCAGTACTATACCTCCTAGAAGAGAGAACAGTCATTCATACCAGTACTATACCTCCTAGAAGAGAGAACAGTCATTCATACCAGTACTATACCTCCTAGAAGAGAGAACAGTCATTCATACCAGTACTATACCTCCTAGAAGAGAGAACAGTCATTCATACCAGTACTATACCTCCTAGAAGAGAGAACAGTCATTCATACCAGTACTATACCTCCTAGAAGAGAGAACAGTCATTCATACCAGAACTATACCTCCTAGAAGAGAGAACAGTCATTCATACCAGTACTATACCTCCTAGATGAGAGAACAGTCATTCATACCAGTTATATACCTCATAGAAGGGAGAACAGTCATTCATACCAGTACTATACCTCCTAGAAGAGAGAACAGTCATTCATACCAGTACTATACCTCCTAGAAGAGAGAACAGTCATTCATACCAGTACTATACCTCCTAAAAGAGAGAACAGTCATTCATACCAAAACAGTCATTCAAACCAGGACAGTCATTCATACCAGTACTATACGTACTAGAAGGGAGAACAGTCATTCATACCAGTACTGTACATCCTAGAAGAGAGAACAGTCATTCATACCAGAACAGTCATTCATACCAGTACTACACCTCCTAGAAGAGAGAACAGTCATTCATACAAGTTCTATACCTCCTAGAAGAGAGAACAGTCATTCATACCAGTACTATACCTCCTAGAAGAGAGAACAGTCATTCATACCAGTACTATACCTCCTAGAAGAGAGAACAGTCATTCATACCAGAACAGTCATTCATACCAGTACTATACCTCCTAGAAGAGAGAACAGTCATTCATACCAGTACTATACCTCTAGAAGAGAGAACAGTCATTCATAACAGTACTATACCTCCTAGATGAGAGAACAGTCATTCATACCAGTTATAAACCTCATAGAAGGGAGAACAGTCATTCATACCAGTACTATACCTCCTAGAAGAGAGAACAGTCATTCATACCAGTACTATACCTCCTAGATGAGAGAACAGTCGTTCATACCAGTACTATACCTCCTAGAAGAGAGAACAGTCATTCATACCAGTACTATACCTCCTAGAAGAGATAACAGTCATTCATACCAGTACTATACCTCCTAGAAGAGAGAACAGTCATTTATACCAGTACTATACCTCCTAGAAGAGAGAACAGTCATTCATACCAGTACTATACCTCCTAGAAGAGAGAACAGTCATTCATACCAGAACAGTCATTCAAACCAGGACAGTCATTCATACCAGTACTATACCTACTAGAAGGGAGAACAGTCATTCATACCAGTACTGTACATCCTAGAAGAGAGAACAGTCATTCATACCAGAACAGTCATTCATACCAGTACTATACCTCCTAGAAGAGAGATCAGTCATTCATACCAATACTAAACCTCCTAGAAGAGAGAACAGTCATTCATACTAGAACAGTCATTCATACCAGTACTACACCTCCTAGAAGAGAGAGCAGTCATTCATACCAGTACTATACCTCCTAGAAGGGAGAACAGTCATTCATACCAGTACTATACCTCCTAGAAGAGAGAACAGTCATTCATACCAGTACTATACCTCCTAGAAGAGAGAACAGTCATTCATACCAGTACTATACCTCCTAGAAGAGGGAACAGTCATTCATACCAGTACTATACCTCCTAGAAGAGAGAACAGTCATTCATACCAGAACAGTCATTCATACCAGTACTATACCTCCTAGAAGAGAGAACAGTCATTCATACCAGTACTATACCTCCTAGAAGAGAGAACAGTCATTCATACCAGTACTATACCTCCTAGAAGAGAGAACAGTCATTCATACCAGTACTATACCTCCTAGAAGAGAGAACAGTCATTCATACCAGTACTATACCTCCTAGAAGAGAGAACAGTCATTCATACCAGTACTATACCTCCTAGAAGAGAGAACAGTCATTCATACCAGTACTATACCTCCTAGAAGAGAGAACAGTTATTCATACCAGTACTATACCTCCTAGAAGAGAGAACAGTCATTCATACCAGTACTATACCTCCTAGAAGAGAGAACAGTCATTCATACCAGTACTATACCTCCTAGAAGAGAGAACAGTCATTCATACCAGTACTATACCTCCTAGAAGAGAGAACAGTCATTCATACCAGTACTATACCTCCTAGAAGAGAGAACAGTCATTCATACCAGTACTATACCTCCTAGAAGAGAGAACAGTCATTCATACCAGAACTATACCTCCTAGAAGAGAGAACAGTCATTCATACCAGTACTATACCTCCTAGATGAGAGAACAGTCATTCATACCAGTTATATACCTCATAGAAGGGAGAACAGTCATTCATACCAGTACTATACCTCCTAGAAGAGAGAACAGTCATTCATACCAGTACTATACCTCCTAGAAGAGAGAACAGTCATTCATACTAGTACTATACCTCCTAAAAGAGAGAACAGTCATTCATACCAAAACAGTCATTCAAACCAGGACAGTCATTCATACCAGTACTATACGTACTAGAAGGGAGAACAGTCATTCATACCAGTACTGTACATCCTAGAAGAGAGAACAGTCATTCATACCAGAACAGTCATTCATACCAGTACTATACCTCCTAGAAGGGAGAACAGTCATTCATACCAGTACTATACCTCCTAGAAGAGAGAGAAGTCATTCATACCAGTACTATACCTCCTAGAAGAGAGAACAGTCATTCATACCAGTACTATACCTCCTAGATGAGAGAACAGTCATTCATACCAGTTATATACCTCATAGAAGGGAGAACAGTCATTCATACCAGTACTATACCTCCTAGAAGAGAGAACAGTCATTCATACCAGTACTATACCTCCTAGAAGAGAGAACAGTCATTCATACCAGTACTATACCTCCTAGAAGAGAGAACAGTCATTCATACCAGAACAGTCATTCAAACCAGGACAGTCATTCATACCAGTACTATACGTACTAGAAGGGAGAACAGTCATTCATACCAGTACTGTACATCCTAGAAGAGAGAACAGTCATTCATACCAGAACAGTCATTCATACCAGTACTATACCTCCTAGAAGGGAGAACCGTCATTCATACCAGTACTATACCTCCTAGAAGAGAGAACAGTCATTCATACCAGTACTATACCTCCTAGAAGGGAAAGAAGTCATTCATACCAGTACTATACCTCCTAGAAGAGAGAACAGTCATTCATACCAGAACAGTCATTCATACCAGTACTATACCTCCTAGAAGGGAGAACAGTCATTCATACCAGAACAGTCATTCATACCAGTACTATACCTCCTAGAAGAGAGAACAGTCATTCATACCAGTACTATACCTCCTAGAAGAGAGAACAGTCATTCATCACACCTGTACCAGAGCAGAGAACAGACCCCCAGTCATCGTAATTAAAACGTCTGTGTTTTGACTGTGATTTTGACATGTCCATGGTTTGTTTGGTTAGGGGGGGTAATGTTGGTTATTGACCACTGGTGATTTGCCCGTTAGTGGGAGGTGGCGGTGTGAAACGCTGGTTTATATCAGGACCAGGAGATATTACATGGAACCTGGTCGTCATGAGTGTTTCTGCTGCCTGGTCAAGGAATAGAGGTGGTTCCACGTGACTGTTAAGATTGTGTGAAACACACACACACACTCATACACGTACACAGGCTCATGCATGGACACACATGGAGACACATAGACATGGAGACACATGGAGAGACATAGACACACATGGAGACACAAACACACACATGGAGACACATAGACATGGAGACACAGACACACGTGGAGACACAAACACACACATGGAGACACATAGACACACATGGAGACACAAACACACACATGGACACACATAGACATGGACACACATGGAGACATATGGAGACACATGGAGACACACATGGAGACATATGGAGACACATGGAGAGACATGGAGACACACATGGAGACATATGGAGACATATGGAGACATATGGAGACACACATGGAGACATATGGAAAGACATGGAGACATATGGAGACACACATGGAGACATGGAGACATATGGAGACACATGGAGACATATGGAGACACACATGGAGACATATGGAGAGACATGGAGACACACATGGAGACATATGGAGACACACATGGAGACATATGGAGACACACATGGAGACATATGGAGAGACATGGAGACACACATGGAGACATATGGAGACATATGGAGACACACATGGAGACATATGGAGACACACATGGAGACATATGGAGAGACATATGGAGACACACATGGAGACATATGGAGACACACATGGAGACATATGGAGAGACATATGGAGACATATGGAGAGACATATGGAGACACACATGGAGACATATGGAGAGACATATGGAGACATATGGAGACACACATGGAGACATATGGAGACACACATGGAGACATATGGAGACACATGGAGACATATGGAGAGACATATGGAGACATATGGAGACACACATGGAGACATGGAGAGACATATGGAGACACATGGAGACACATGGAGACATATGGAGAGACATGGAGACACACATGGAGACATATGGAGACACACATGGAGACATATGGAGACACACATGGAGACATATGGAGACTTATGGAGACACACATGGAGACACACGGAGACATATGAAGACACACGGAGACATATGGAGACACACATGGTGGCACACATGGAGACACACATGGAGACACACGGAGACATATGGAGACACACATTGAGACACACATGGAGACACACATGGAGACATATGGAGAGACATATGGAGACACACATGGAGACACATCATGGAGACACATGGAGACATATGGAGACACACATGGAGACATATGGAGAGACATGGAGACACATGGAGACACATGGAGAGACACATGGAGACATATGGAGAGACATGGAGACACACAAAGACACACACACAGATGCATTCCAGGCCTTATGCTGTCATTGGTTTGATAAGCTTTAATTAGGGAAAGCACACAAAAATACTGGTATACTGTTTTGAAGGATATTGTAGTTGATGTCAGCCGATGTTTATTTTGGTATCCATTGTTGAGTGATGTCACAGCTCCTTTGATAATGTGCAACAGCCTCGTTAGTCCACCAGCAGGCCTGTAGTGAGAACAGCCTCGTTAGTCCAACAGCAGCTAATGAACACTGAAGATAAAACAGGAGACATTTAATACGACTAGAATATACTCCACGACTGAATCTTCTCTCATTTTGGTAATTAACAGTTCATCTATGGTAACTTTGGTATTTTATACTGAAAAATAAAAAGATGAATATGTAGTTGTAATTGTGTAGATCTGTGTACGTATTGTCCATGGTATCCCAGTAGATACAATAGGTTGTCCAAGAGAAAACAGACTCATTAACATATTTCTTTAAAGCATCTAATCAACAAGGGCATTATTTAACAACATTTTTTTACAACTGCCAATCAAAAACCTTTTACAACAAATACTAAAGTAAAATAAGTGTGTAAAAAAGATATAGAAGGTATTTCATGCTGAAACCCTCTTATTGAATACCAATGGTTTAAATCATGTTTTACAGCTTTGTGATTTAAAAAAAAATGTATATATATAATTACAGACAGCTTTGATAATCTGAAGTACCCAAAACGGCCACTGGATGTCATCTTACAAAATACACAGAAAGAATATATATAAAACTGAACATGCAACAATTTCAAAGATTTTACTGAGTTGCAATTCACTGAGTTACAATTCATAGAAGTAAATAAAGAAATAAATACATTGAAATATTTAAATGAAGCCCTAATCTATAGATTTCACATGACTTAGAATACAGATATGCATCTGTTGGTCACAGATACCTTAAAAAAAGGTGGGGTTGTGGATCAGAAAACCAGTCAGTATCTGGTGTGACATATGCCTCATGCAGCGCGACACATACAGTTGATCAGAATGATGATTGTGGCCTGTGGAATGTTGTCCCAATCCTCTTCAATGGCTGTGCGAAGTTGCTGGACATTTGCGGGAACTGGAACACTCTGTCGTACACGTCGATCCAGAGCATCCCAAACATGCTCAATGGGTAACATGTCTTGTAAGTATGCAGGCCATGGAAGAACTGGGACATTTTCAGCTTCCAGGAATTGTGTACAGATCCTCGCGACATGGGGCTGTGTATTATCATGCTGAAACATGAGGTGATGGTGGTGGATGAATGGCACAACAATGGGCCCCAGGATCTCATGACGGTATCTCTTGAATGCATCACGGTGCATTCAAATTGCTATCAATAAAATGCAGTTGTGTTTGTTGTACGTAGCTTATGCCTGCCCATACCATAACCGCACCGACATCATGGGACACTCACATTTATATCAGCAAACCGCTCACCAACAGAGCGCCATAAACACTGTTGACCATCTCTCCAGAACAGTTGAAGCAAGGGATTCATCTGTGAAGAGCACACTTCTTCCAGCGTGCCATTGGCCGTCAAAGATGAGCATTTTCCCACTGATGTCGGTCACAACGCCAGACTGCAGTGGAGACCAGACCCTGGTGAGAACGACAGTCATGCAGATTGTTGATCTGAGACGTTTTCTGGCGGTTTGGACAGACAGTCTTCGGTTGTGGAAACCCACAGTTTCATTAGCTGTCTGGGTAGCTGGTCTCAGACCATCCTGCAGGTGAAGAAGCCGGATGTGGAGGTCCTGGGCTGGCGTGGTTACATGTGGTCTGCAGTTGTGAGGCTGGTTGGATGTACTGCCAAATTTTCTAAAACAACGTTAGAAGTGGCTTATGGTAGAGAAATTAACATTCAATTCTCCGGCCACAGCTCTGGAGGACATTCCTGCAGTCAGCATGCCAATTGTATGCTCCCTCAAAACTTGAGACACCTGTGGCATTGTGTTGTGTGACAAAACTGCACATTTTAGAGTGACCTTTTAATGTCCCCAGCACAAGGTGCACCTATGTAATGGCCATGCTGTTTAATCAGCTTCTTGATATGTCACACATGTCAGGTAGATGGATTATCTTGGCAAAGGAGAAATGCTCAGTAACAGTGATGTAAACAAATTTGTGCACAAAATATGAGAGAAATAAGCTTTATGTGCGTATGAAACATTTCTGGGATCTTTTTTTTTTCAGTTCATGAAAAATAGGACCAATACTTTACATGTTGCGTTTATATTTTTCTTCCGTATAAAATAAAAATTTGAAAGCTATAAAAATCCTAGTAGTTTACTCAGTAATATACCCTCTCTTTGCAACCCTGCTACTGAATAAGGAGTCTGACAAACAGCACCCTGCTACTGATTAAAGAGTCTCCTCTCTCTCCTCTGGCTCCTCCCACTCCGCTGTCTCCTCTCTCTCCTCTGGCTCCTCCCACTCCGCTGTCTCCTCTCTCTCCTCTGGCTCCTCCCACTCCGCTGTCTCCCCTCTCTCCTCTGGCTCCTCCCACTCCGCTGTCTCCTCTCTCTCCTCTGGCTCCTCCCACTCCGCTGTCTCCCCTCTCTCCTCTGCCTCCCCTCGTCTCTGTCTCCTGTTGTTTACAGGGTCAGCCATAGTAGTATGATAGGTGTTGTTTTACAGGGTCAGTCATAGTAGTATGATAGGTGTTGTTTTACAGGTTCAGTCATAGTAGTATGATAGGTGTTGTTTTACAGGGTCAGTCATAGTAGTATGATAGGTGTTGTTTTACAGGGTCAGTCATAGTAGTATGATAGGTGTTGTTTACAGGGTCAGTCATAGTAGTACAGCGCCCCTGGAGCCAATGTTAAGTGCCTTGCGCAATGGTGTTGTATCTACTGAATGGTGATATATCTACTGAATGGTGTTATATCTACTGAATGGTGTTATATCTACTGAATGGTGTTGTATCTACTGAATGGTGATATATCTACTGAATGGTGTTGTATCTACTGAATGGTGATATATCTACTGAATGGTGATATATCTACTGAATGGTGTTGTATCTACTGAATGGTGATATATCTACTGAATGGTGTTGTATCTACTGAATGGTGATATATCTACTGAATGGTGATATATCTACTGAATGGTGATATATCTACTGAATGGTGATATATCTACTGAATGGTGATATATCTACTGAATGGTGTTATATCTACTGAATGGTGTTATATCTACTGAATGGTGTTATATCTACTGAATGGTGTTATATCTACTGAATGGTGTTGTATCTACTGAATGGTGTTGTATCTACTGAATGGTTTTGTATCTACTGAATGGTGTTGTATCTACTGAATGGTGATATATCTACTGAATGGTGATGTATCTACTGAATGGTGATATATCTACTGAATGGTGATATATCTACTGAATGGTGTTGTATCTACTGAATGGTGATATATCTACTGAATGGTGTTATATCTACTGAATGGTGTTGTATCTACTGAATGGTGATATATCTACTGAATGGTGTTATATCTACTGAATGGTGATATATCTACTGAATGGTGATATATCTACTGAATGGTGTTGTATCTACTGAATGGT
>NW_027009380.1:0-46701 GCF_036934945.1 Oncorhynchus masou masou | reverse complement strand
TTAATAACAACCTCTACTACTACTAACCAGTCCTGTTAATAACAACCTCTACTACTACTAACCAGTCCTGTTAATAACAACCTCTACTACTACTAACCAGTCCTGTTAATAACAACCTCTACTACTACTAACCAGTCCTGTTAATAACAACCTCTACTACTACTAACCAGTCCTGTTAATAACAACCTCTACTACTACTAACCAGTCCTGTTAATAACAACCTCTACTACTACTAACCAGTCCTGTTAATAACAACCTCTACTACTACTAACCAGTCCTGTTAATAACAACCTCTACTACACTACTAACCAGTCCTGTTAATAACAACCTCTACTACTACTAACCAGTCCTGTTAATAACAACCTCTACTACTACTAACCAGTCCTGTTAATAACAACCTCTACTACTACTAACCAGTCCTGTTAATAACAACCTCTACTACTACTAACCAGTCCTGTTAATAACAACCTCTACTACTACTAACCAGTCCTGTTAATAACAACCTCTACTACTACTAACCAGTCCTATTAATAACAACCTCTACTACTACTAACCAGTCCTGTTAATAACAACCTCTACTACAACTAACCAGTCCTGTTAATAACAACCTATACTCTACTACTAACCAGTCCTGTTAATAACAACCTCTACTACTACTAACCAGTCCTGTTAATAACAAACTCTACTACTACTAACCAGTCCTGTTAATAACAACCTCTACTACTACTAACCAGTCCTGTTAATAACAACCTCTACTACTACTAACCAGTCCTGTTAATAACAACCTCTACTACTACTAACCAGTCCTGTTAATAACAACCTCTACTACTACTAACCAGTCCTGTTAATAACAACCTCTACTACTACTAACCAGTCCTGTTAATAACAACCTCTACTACTACTAACCAGTCCTGTTAATAACAACCTCTACTACTACTAACCAGTCCTGTTAATAACAACCTCTACTACTACTAACCAGTCCTGTTAATAACAACCTCTACTACTACTAACCAGTCCTGTTAATAACAACCTCTACTACTACTAACCAGTCCTGTTAATAACAACCTCTACTACTACTAACCAGTCCTGTTAATAACAACCTCTACTACTACTAACCAGTCCTGTTAATAACAACCTCTACTACTACTAACCAGTCCTGTTAATAACAACCTCTACTACTACTAACCAGTCCTGTTAATACTAACCTCTACTACTACTACTAACCAGTCCTGTTAATAACAAACTCTACTACTACTAACCAGTCCTGTTAATAACAATCTCTTACTACTACTAACCAGTCCTGTTAATAACAACCTCTACTACTACTAACCAGTCCTGTTAATAACAACCTCTACTACTACTAACCAGTCCTGTTAATAACAACCTCTACTACTACTAACCAGTCCTGTTAATAACAACCTCTACTACTACTAACCAGTCCTGTTAATAACAAACTCTACTACTACTAACCAGTCCTGTTAATAACAACCTCTACTACTACTAACCAGTCCTGTTAATAACAACCTCTACTACTACTAACCAGTCCTGTTAATAACAAACTCTACTACTACTAACCAGTCCTGTTAATAACAACCTCTACTACTACTAATATATAGCCTCTACTACTATAACTAACCAGTCCTGTTAATAACAACCTACTACTAAACCAGTCCTGTTAATAACAACCTCTACTACTACTAACCAGTCCTGTTAATAACAACCTCTACTACTACTAACCAGTCCTGTTAATAACAACCTCTACTACTACTAACCAGTCCTGTTAATAACAAACTCTACTACTACTAACCAGTCCTGTTAATAACAACCTCTACTCTACTAACTAACCAGTCCTGTTAATAACAACCTCTACTACTACTAACCAGTCCTGTTAATAACAACCTCTACTACTACTAACCAGTCCTGTTAATAACAACCTCTACTACTACTAACCAGTCCTGTTAATAACAACCTCTACTACTACTAACCAGTCCTGTTAATAACAACCTCTACTACTACTAACCAGTCCTGTTAATAACAACCTCTACTACTACTAACCAGTCCTGTTAATAACAACCTCTACTACTACTAACCAGTCCTGTTAATAACAACCTCTACTACTACTAACCAGTCCTATTAATAACAACCTCTACTACTACTAACCAGTCTGTTAATAACAACCTCTACTAACTAATAACAACCTATACTCTACTACTAACCAGTCCTGTTAATAACAACCTCTACTACTACTAACCAGTCCTGTTAATAACAAACTCTACTACTACTAACCAGTCTGTTAATAACAACCTCTACTACACTAACCAGTCCTGTTAATAACAACCTCTACTACTACTAACCAGTCCTGTTAATAACAACCTCTACTACTACTAACCAGTCCAACCTCTATTAATCCCTGTGTAACAACCTCTACTACTACTAACCAGTCCTGTTAATAACAACCTCTACTACAACTAACCAGTCCTGTTAATAACAACCTATACTCTACTACTAACCAGTCCTGTTAATAACAACCTCTACTACTACTAACCAGTCCTGTTAATAACAAACTCTACTACTACTAACCAGTCCTGTTAATAACAACCTCTACTACTACAAACCAGTCCTGTTAATAACAACCTCTACTACTAATAACAACCTAACCAGTCCTATTAATAACAACCTCTACTACTACTAACCAGTCCTGTTAATAACAACTCTACTACAACTAACCAGTCCTGTTAATAACAACCTATACTCTACTACTAATAGTCTCTCTACTACTACTAACCAGTCTGTTAATAACAACCTCTACTACTACTAACCAGTCCTGTTAATAACAACCTCTACTACTACTAACCAGTCCTGTTAATAACAACCTCTACTACTACTAACCAGTCCTGTTAATAACAACCTCTACTACTACTAACCAGTCCTGTTAATAACAACCTCTACTACTACTAACCAGTCCTGTTAACAACCTCTACTACTACTAACCTCTACTACTACTAACCAGTCCTATTAATAACAACCTCTACTACTACTAACCAGTCCTGTTAATAACAACCTCTACTACAACTAACCAGTCCTGTTAATAACAACCTCTACTACTACTAACCAGTCCTGTTAATAACAACCTCTACTACTACTCCTGTTAATAACAGTCTACTACTACTAACCAGTCCTAATAACAAACTCTACTACTACTAACCAGTCCTGTTAATAACAACCTCTACTACTACTAACCAGTCCTGTTAATAACAACCTCTACTACTACTAACCAGTCCTGTTAATAACAACCTCTACTACTACTAACCAGTCCTGTTAATAACAACCTCTACTACTACTAACCAGTCCTGTTAATAACAACCTCTACTACTACTAACCAGTCCTGTTAATAACAACCTCTACTACTACTAACCAGTCCTGTTAATAACAACCTCTACTACTACTAACCAGTCCTGTTAATAACAACCTCTACTACTACTAACCAGTCCTGTTAATAACAACCTCTACTACTACTAACCAGTCCTGTTAATAACAACCTCTACTACTACTAACCAGTCCCTGTTAATAACAAACCTCTACTACTAACCAGTCCCTGTTAATAACAACCTCTACTACTACTAACCAGCCCTGTTAATAACAACCTCTACTACTACTAACCAGTCCTGGTTAATAACAACCTCTACTACTACTAACCAGTCCTGTTAATAACAACCTCTACTACTACTAACCAGTCTATTAATAACAACCTCTACTACTACTAACCAGTCCTGTTAATAACAACCTCTACTACTAACCAGTCCAGTTAATAACAACCTCTACTACTACTAACCAGTCCTGTTAATAACAACTCTACTACTACTAACCAGTCCTGTTAATAACAACCTCTACTACTACTAACCAGTCCTGTTAATAACAACCTCTACTACTACTAACCAGCCCTCTACTTAATAACAACCTCTACTACTACTAACCAGTCCTGTTAATAACAACCTCTACTACTACTACCACTTAACAACCTCTACTACTATAACAGTCCTGTTTAATAACAACCTCTACTACTACTAACCAGTCCTGTTAATAACAACCTCTACTACTACTAACCATTCCTGTTAATAACAACCTCTACTACTACTAACCAGTCCTGTTAATAACAACCTCTACTACTACTAACCAGTCCTGTTAATAACAACCTCTACTACTACTAACCAGTCCTGTTAATAACCCTCTACTACTACTAACCAGTCCTGTTAATAACAACCTCTACTACTACTAACCAGTCCTGTTAATAACAACCTCTACTACTACTAACCAGTCCTGTTAATAACAACCTCTACTACTACTAACCAGTCCTGTTAATAACAACCTCTACTACTACTAACCAGTCCTGTTAATAACAACCTCTACTACTACTAACCAGTCCTGTTAATAACAACCTCTACTACTACTAACCAGTCCCTCTACTTAATAACAACCTCTACTACTACTAACCAGTCCTGTTAATAACAACCTCTACTACTACTAACCAGTCCTGTCCTGTTAATAACAACTCTACTACTACTAACCAGTCCTACAACCTCTACTACTACTACCAGTCCTGTTAATAACAACCTCTACTACTACTAACCAGTCCTGTTAATAACAACCTCTACTACTACTAACCAGTCCTGTTAATAACAACCTCTACTACTACTAACCAGTCCTGTTAATAACAACCTCTACTACTACTAACCAGTCCTGTTAATAACAACCTCTACTACTACTAACCAGTCCTGTTAATAACAACCTCTACTACTACTAACCAGTCCTGTTAATAACAACCTCTACTACTACTAACCAGTCCTGTTAATAACAACCTCTACTACTACTAACCAGTCCTGTTAATAACAACCTCTACTACTACTAACCAGTCCTGTTAATAACAACCTCTACTACTACTAACCAGTCCTGTTAATAACAACCTCTTCTACTACTAACCAGTCCTAATAACAACCTCTACTACTACTAACCAGTCCTGTTAATAACAACCTCTACTACTACTAACCAGTCCTGTTAATAACAACCTCTAACCAGTCCTGTTAATAACAACCTCTACTACTACTACCAGCCCTGTTAATAACAACCTCTACTACTACTAACCAGTCCTGTTAATAACAACCTCTACTACTACTAACCAGTCCTGTTAATAACAACCTCTACTACTACTAACCAGCCCTGTTAATAACAACCTCTACTACTACTAACCAGTCCTGTTAATAACAAACTCTACTACTACTAACCAGTCCTGTTAATAACAACCTACTACTACTAACCAGTCCTGTTAATAACAACCTCTACTACTACTAACCAGCCCTGTTAATAACAACCTCTACTACTACTAACCAGTCCTGTTAATAACAACCTCTACTACTACTAACCAGTCCTGTTAATAACAACCTCTACTACTACTAACCAGTCCTATTAATAACAACCTCTACTACTACTAACCAGTCCTGTTAATAACAACCTCTACTAACCAGCTAACCAGTCCTGTTAATAACAACCTCTACTACTACTAACCAGTCCTGTTAATAACAACCTCTGCTACTACTAACCAGTCCTGTTAATAACAACACTACCTCTACTACTACTAACCAGTCCTGTTAATAACAACCTCTACTACTACTAACCAGTCCTGTTAATAACAACCTCTACTACTACTAACCAGTCCTGTTAATAACAACCTCTACTACTACTAACCAGTCCTGTTAATAACAACCTCTACTACTACTAACCAGTCCTGTTAATAACAACCTCTACTACTACTAACCAGTCCTGTTAATAACAACCTCTACTACTACTAACCAGTCCTGTTAATAACAACCTCTACTACTACTAACCAGTCCTGTTAATAACAACCTCTACTACTACTAACCAGTCCTGTTAATAACAACCTCTACTACTACTAACCAGTCCTGTTAATAACAACCTCTACTACTACTAACCAGTCCTGTTAATAACAACCTCTACTACTACTAACCAGTCCTGTTAATAACAACCTCTACTACTACTAACCAGTCCTGTTAATAACAACCTCTACTACTACTAACCAGTCCTGTTAATAACAACCTCTACTACTACTACAACCTAACCAGTCCTGTTAATAACAACCTCTACTACTACTAACCAGTCCTGTTAATAACAACCTACTACTACTACTCCTGTTAATAACAACACTACTACTAACCAGTCCTGTTAATAACAACCTCTACTACTACTAACCAGTCCCAACCTCTACTAACTACTAACCAGTCCTGTTAATAACAACCTCTACTACTACTAACCAGTCCTGTTAATAACAACCTCTACTACTACTAACCAGTCCTGTTAATAACAACCTCTACTACTACTAACCAGTCCTGTTAATAACAACCTCTACTACTACTAACCAGTCCTGTTAATAACAACCTCTACTACTACTAACCAGTCCTGTTAATAACAACCTCTACTACTACTAACCAGTCCTGTTAATAACAACCTCTACTACTACTAACCAGTCCTGTTAAACAACCTCTACTACTAACCAGTCCTGTTAATAACAACTCTACTACTAACCAGTCCTGTTAATAACAACCTCTACTACTACTAACCAGTCCTGTTAATAACAACCTCTACTACTACTAACCAGTCCTGTTAATAACAACCTCTACTACTACTAACCAGTCCTGTTAATAACAACCTCTACTACTACTAACCAGTCCTGTTAATAACAACCTCTACTACTACTAACCAGTCCTGTTAATAACAACCTCTACTACTACTAACCAGTCCTGTTAATAACAACCTCTACTACTACTAACCAGTCCTGTTAATAACAACCTCTACTACTACTAACCAGTCCTGTTAATAACAACCTCTACTACTACTAACCAGTCCTGTTAATAACAACCTCTACTACTACTAACCAGTCCTGTTAATAACAACCTCTACTACTACTAACCAGTCCTGTTAATAACAACCTCTAACTAACCTCCTGTTAATAACAACCTCTACTACTACTAACCAGTTACTACTACTAACCAGTTAATAACAACCTCTACTACTACTAACCAGTCCTGTTAATAACAACCTCTACTACTACTAACCAGTCCTGTTAATAACAACCTCTACTACTACTAACCAGTCCTGTTAATAACAACCTCTACTACTACTAACCAGTCCTGTTAATAACAACCTCTACTACTACTAACCAGTCCTGTTAATAACAACCTCTACTACTACTAACCAGTCCTGTTAATAACAACCTCTACTACTACCAGTCCTGTTAATAACAGTCTACTACTACTACTAACCAGTTAATAACAACCTCTACTACTACTAACCAGTCCAGTTAATAACAACCTCTACTACTACTAACCAGTCCTGTTAATAACAACCTCTACTACTACTAACCAGTCCTGTTAATAACAACCTCTACTACTACTAACCAGTCCTGTTAATAACAACCTCTACTACTACTAACCAGTCCTGTTAATAACAACCTCTACTACTACTAACCAGTCCTGTTAATAACAACCTCTACTACTACTAACCAGTCCTGTTAATAACAACCTCTACTACTACTAACCAGTCCTGTTAATAACAACCTCTACTACTACTAACCAGTCAGTTAATAACAACCTCTACTACTACTAACCAGTCCTGTTAATAACAACCTCTACTACTACTAACCAGTCCCTGTTAATAACAACCTCTACTACTACTAACCAGTCCTGTTAATAACAACCTCTACTACTACTAACCAGTCCTGTTAATAACAACCTCTACTACTACTAACCATTCCTGTTAATAACAACCTCTACTACTACTAACCAGCCTGTTAATAACAACCTCTACTACTACTAACCAGTCCTGTTAATAACAACCTCTACTACTACTAACCAGTCCTGTTAATAACAACCTCTACTACTACTAACCAGTCCTGTTAATAACAACCTCTACTACTACTAACCAGTCCTGTTAATAACAACCTCTACTACTACTAACCAGTCCTGTTAATAACAACCTCTACTACTACTAACCAGTCCTGTTAATAACAACCTCTACTACTACTAACCAGTCCTGTTAATAACAACCTCTACTACTACTAACCAGTCCTGTTAATAACAACCTCTACTACTACTAACCAGTCCTGTTAATAACAACCTCTACTACTACTAACCAGTCCTGTTAATAACAACCTCTACTACTACTAACCAGTCCTGTTAATAACAACCTCTACTACTACTAACCAGCCCTGTTAATAACAACCTCTACTACTACTAACCAGTCCTGTTAATAACAACCTCTACTACTACTAACCAGTCCTGTTAATAACAACCTCTACTACTACTAACCAGTCCTGTTAATAACAACCTCTACTACTACTAACCAGTCCTGTTAATAACAACCTCTACTACTACTAACCAGTCCTGTTAATAACAACCTCTACTACTACTAACCAGTCCTGTTAATAACAACCTCTACTACTACTAAACCAGTCCTGTTAATAACAACCTCTACTACTACTAACCAGTCCTGTTAATAACAACCTCTACTACTACTAACCAGTCCTGTTAATAACAACCTCTACTACTACTAACCAGCCCTGTTAATAACAACCTCTACTACTACTAACCAGTCCTGTTAATAACAACCTCTACTACTACTAACCAGTCCTGTTAATAACAACCTCTACTACTACTAACCAGTCCTGTTAATAACAACCTCTACTACTACTAACCAGTCCTGTTAATAACAACCTCTACTACTACTAACCAGTCCTGTTAATAACAACCTCTACTACTACTAACCAGTCCTGTTAATAACAACCTCTACTACTACTAACCAGTCCTGTTAATAACAACCTCTACTACTACTAACCAGTCCTGTTAATAACAACCTCTACTACTACTAACCAGTCCTGTTAATAACAACCTCTACTACTACTAACCAGTCCTGTTAATAACAACCTCTACTACTACTAACCAGTCCTGTTAATAACAACCTCTACTACTACTAACCAGTCCTGTTAATAACAACCTCTAACTACTAACCAGTCCTGTTAATAACAACCTCTACTACTACTAACCAGTCCTGTTAATAACAACCTCTACTACTACTAACCAGTCCTGTTAATAACAACCTCTACTACTACTAACCAGTCCTGTTAATAACAACCTCTACTACTCCTGTTAATAACAACCTCTACTACTACTAACCAGTCCTGTTAATAACCCTCTACTACTACTAACCAGCCCTGTTAATAACAACCTCTACTACTACTAACCAGTCCTGTTAACTAACAACCTCTACTACTACTAACCAGTCCTGTTAATAACAACCTCTACTACTACTAACCAGTCCTGTTAATAACAACCTCTACTACTACTAACCAGTCCTGTTAATAACAACCTCTACTACTACTAACCAGTCCTGTTAATAACAACCTCTACTACTACTAACCAGCCCTGTTAATAACAACCTCTACTACTACTAACCAGTCCTGTTAATAACAACCTCTACTACTACTAACCAGTCCTGTTAATAACAACCTCTACTACTACTAACCAGCCCTGTTAATAACAACCTCTACTACTACTAACCAGTCCTGTTAATAACAACTCTACTACTACTAACCAGTCCTGTTAATAACCTCTACTACTACTAACCAGTCCTGTTAATAACAACCTCTACTACTACTAACCAGTCCTGTTAATAACAACCTCTACTACTACTAACCAGTCCTGTTAATAACAACCTCTACTACTACTAACCAGTCCTGTTAATAACAACCTCTACTACTACTAACCAGTCCTGTTAATAACAACCTCTACTACTACTAACCAGTCCTGTTAATAACAACCTCTACTACTACTAACCAGTCCTGTTAATAACAACCTCTACTACTACTAACCAGTCCTGTTAATAACAACCTCTACTACTACTAACCAGTCCTAATAACAACCTCTACTACTACTAACCAGTCCTGTTAATAACAACCTCTACTACTACTAACCAGTCCTGTTAATAACAACCTCTACTACTACTAACCAGTCCTGTTAATAACAACCTCTACTACTACTACTACTACAGTCCTGTTAATAACAACCTATACTCTACTACTAACCAGTCCTGTTAATAACAACCTCTACTACTACTAACCAGTCCTGTTAATAACAAACTCTACTACTAACTAACCAGTCCTGTTAATAACAACCTCTACTACTACTAACCAGTCCTGTTAATAACAACCTCTACTACTACTAACCAGTCCTGTTAATAACAACCTCTACTACTACTAACCAGTCCTGTTAATAACAACCTCTACTACTACTAACCAGTCATGTTAATAACAACCTCTACTACTACTAACCAGCCTGTTAATAACAACCTCTACTACTACTAACCAGTCCTGTTAATAACAGACTCTACTACTACTAACCAGTCCTGTTAATAACAACCTCTACTACTACTAACAAGCCCTGTTAATAACAACCTCTACTACTACTAACCAGTCCTGTTAATAACAAACTCTACTACTACTAACCAGTCCTGTTAATAACAACCTCTACAACTACTAACCAGCCCTGTTAATAACAACCTCTACTACTACTAACCAGTCCTGTTAATAACAACCTCTACTACTACTAACCAGCCCTGTTAATAACAACCTCTACTACTACTAACCAGTCCTATTAATAACAAACTCTACTACTACTAACCAGTCCTGTTAATAACAACCTCTACTAACCCTAACCAGTCCTGTTAATAACAACCTCTACTACTACTAACCAGTCCTGTTAATAACAACCTCTGCTACTACTAACCAGTCCTGTTAATAACAACCTCTACTACTACTAACCAGTCCTGTTAATAACAACCTCTACTACTACTAACCAGTCCTGGTTATAACAACCTCTACTACTACTAACCAGTCCAGTTAATAACAACCTCTACTACTACTAACCAGTCCTGTTAATAACAACCTCTACTACTACTAACCAGTCCTGTTAATAACAACCTCTACTACTACTAACCAGTCCTGTTTATAACAACCTCTACAACTACTAACCAGTCCAGTTAATAACAACCTCTACTACTACTAACCAGTCCAGTTAATAACAACCTCTACTACTACTAACCAGTCCTGTTAATAACAACCTCTACTACAACTAACCAGTCCTGTTAATAACAACCTCTACTACTACTAACCAGTCCTGTTAATAACAACCTCTACTACTACTAACCAGCCCTGTTAATAACAACCTCTACTACTACTAACCAGTCCTGTTAATAACAACCTCTACCACTACTAACCAGTCCTGTTAATAACAACCTCTACTACTACTAACCAGTCCTGTTAATAACAACCTCTACTACTACTAACCAGCCCTGTTAATAACAACCTCTACTACTACTAACCAGCCCAGTTAATAACAACCTCTACTACTACTAACCAGCCCTGTTAATAACAACCTCTACTACTACTAACCAGTCCTGTTAATAACAACCTCTACTACTACTAACCATTCCTGTTAATAACAACCTCTACTACTACTAACCAGTCCTGTTAATAACAACCTCTACTACTAAATAACCAGTCCTGTTAATAACAACCTCTACTACTACTAACCAGTCCTGTTAATAACAACCTCTACTACTACTAACCAGTCCTGTTAATAACAACCTCTACTACTACTAACCAGTCCTGTTAATAACAACCTCTACTACTACTAACCAGTCCTGTTAATAACAACCTCTACTACTACTAACCAGTCCTGTTAATAACAACCTCTACTACTACTAACCAGCCCTGTTAATAACAACCTCTACTACTACTAACCAGTCCTGTTAATAACAACCTCTACTACTACTAACCAGTCCTGTTAATAACAACCTCTACTACTACTAACCAGTCCTGTTAATAACAACCTCTACTACTACTAACCAGCCCTGTTAATAACAACCTCTACTACTACTAACCAGTCCAGTTAATAACAACCTCTACTACTACTAACCAGCCCTGTTAATAACAACCTCTACTACTACTAACCAGTCCTGTTAATAACAACCTCTACTACTACTAACCAGCCCTGTTAATAACAACCTCTACTACTACTATCCAGTCCTGTTAATAACAACCTCTACTACTACTAACCAGTCCTGTTAATAACAACCTCTACTACTACTAACCAGTCCTGTTAATAACAACCTCTACTACTACTAACCAGCCCTGTTAATAACAACCTCTACTACTACTAACCAGTCCAGTTAATAACAACTACTAACCAGTCTACTACTACTAACCAGCCCAGTTAATAACAACCTCTACTACTACTAACCAGTCCTGTTAATAACAACCTCTACTACTACTAACCAGCCCTGTTAATAACAACCTCTACTACTACTAACCAGCCCTGTTAATAACAACCTCTACTACTACTAACCAGTCCTGTTAATAACAACCTCTACTACTACTAACCAGTCCTGTTAATAACAACCTCTACTACTACTAACCAGTCCTGTTAATAACAACCTCTACTACTACTAACCAGTCCTGTTAATAACAACCTCTACTACTACTAACCAGTCCTGTTAATAACAACCTCTACTACTACTAACCAGCCCTGTTAATAACAACCTCTACTACTACTAACCAGTCCAGTTAATAACAACCTCTACTACTACTAACCAGCCCAGTTAATAACAAACTCTACTACTACTAACCAGTCCTGTTAATAACAACCTCTACTACTACTAACCAGTCCTGTTAATAACAACCTCTACTACTACTAACCAGTCCTGTTAATAACAACCTCTACTACTACTAACCAGTCATGTTAATAACAACCTCTACTACTACTAACCAGCCCTGTTAATAACAACCTCTACTACTACTAACCAGTCCTGTTAATAACAGACTCTACTACTACTAACCAGTCCTGTTAATAACAACCTCTACTACTACTAACAAGCCCTGTTAATAACAACCTCTACTACTACTAACCAGTCCTGTTAATAACAAACTCTACTACTACTAACCAGTCCTGTTAATAACAACCTCTACAACTACTAACCAGCCCTGTTAATAACAACCTCTACTACTACTAACCAGTCCTGTTAATAACAACCTCTACTACTACTAACCAGCCCTGTTAATAACAACCTCTACTACTACTAACCAGTCCTATTAATAACAAACTCTACTACTACTAACCAGTCCTGTTAATAACAACCTCTACTAACCCTAACCAGTCCTGTTAATAACAACCTCTACTACTACTAACCAGTCCTGTTAATAACAACCTCTGCTACTACTAACCAGTCCTGTTAATAACAACCTCTACTACTACTAACCAGTCCTGTTAATAACAACCTCTACTACTACTAACCAGTCCTGGTTATAACAACCTCTACTACTACTAACCAGTCCAGTTAATAACAACCTCTACTACTACTAACCAGTCCTGTTAATAACAACCTCTACTACTACTAACCAGTCCTGTTAATAACAACCTCTACTACTACTAACCAGTCCTGTTTATAACAACCTCTACAACTACTAACCAGTCCAGTTAATAACAACCTCTACTACTACTAACCAGTCCAGTTAATAACAACCTCTACTACTACTAACCAGTCCTGTTAATAACAACCTCTACTACAACTAACCAGTCCTGTTAATAACAACCTCTACTACTACTAACCAGTCCTGTTAATAACAACCTCTACTACTACTAACCAGCCCTGTTAATAACAACCTCTACTACTACTAACCAGTCCTGTTAATAACAACCTCTACCACTACTAACCAGTCCTGTTAATAACAACCTCTACTACTACTAACCAGTCCTGTTAATAACAACCTCTACTACTACTAACCAGCCCTGTTAATAACAACCTCTACTACTACTAACCAGCCCAGTTAATAACAACCTCTACTACTACTAACCAGCCCTGTTAATAACAACCTCTACTACTACTAACCAGTCCTGTTAATAACAACCTCTACTACTACTAACCATTCCTGTTAATAACAACCTCTACTACTACTAACCAGTCCTGTTAATAACAACCTCTACTACTAATAACCAGTCCTGTTAATAACAACCTCTACTACTACTAACCAGTCCTGTTAATAACAACCTCTACTACTACTAACCAGTCCTGTTAATAACAACCTCTACTACTACTAACCAGTCCTGTTAATAACAACCTCTACTACTACTAACCAGTCCTGTTAATAACAACCTCTACTACTACTAACCAGTCCTGTTAATAACAACCTCTACTACTACTAACCAGCCCTGTTAATAACAACCTCTACTACTACTAACCAGTCCTGTTAATAACAACCTCTACTACTACTAACCAGTCCTGTTAATAACAACCTCTACTACTACTAACCAGTCCTGTTAATAACAACCTCTACTACTACTAACCAGCCCTGTTAATAACAACCTCTACTACTACTAACCAGTCCAGTTAATAACAACCTCTACTACTACTAACCAGCCCTGTTAATAACAACCTCTACTACTACTAACCAGTCCTGTTAATAACAACCTCTACTACTACTAACCAGCCCTGTTAATAACAACCTCTACTACTACTATCCAGTCCTGTTAATAACAACCTCTACTACTACTAACCAGTCCTGTTAATAACAACCTCTACTACTACTAACCAGTCCTGTTAATAACAACCTCTACTACTACTAACCAGCCCTGTTAATAACAACCTCTACTACTACTAACCAGTCCAGTTAATAACAACCTCTACTACTACTAACCAGCCCAGTTAATAACAACCTCTACTACTACTAACCAGTCCTGTTAATAACAACCTCTACTACTACTAACCAGCCCTGTTAATAACAACCTCTACTACTACTAACCAGCCCTGTTAATAACAACCTCTACTACTACTAACCAGTCCTGTTAATAACAACCTCTACTACTACTAACCAGTCCTGTTAATAACAACCTCTACTACTACTAACCAGTCCTGTTAATAACAACCTCTACTACTACTAACCAGTCCTGTTCCTAACAACCTCTACTACTACTAACCAGTCCTATTAATAACAACCTCTACTACTACTAACCAGTCCTGTTAATAACAACCTCTACTACTACTAACCAGTCCTGTTCCTAACAACCTCTACTACTACTAACCAGTCCTGTTAATAACAACCTCTACTACTACTAACCAGTCCTGTTCCTAACAACCTCTACTACTACTAACCAGTCCTGTTAATAACAACCTCTACTACTACTAACCAGTCCTGTTAATAACAACCTCTACTACTACTAACCAGTCCTGTTAATAACAACCTCTACTACTACTAACCAGTCCTGTTAATAACAACCTCTACTACTACTAACCAGTCCTGTTAATAACAACCTCTACTACTACTAACCAGTCCTGTTAATAACAACCTCTACTACTACTAACCAGTCCTGTTAATAACAACCTCTACTACTACTAACCAGTCCTGTTAATGACAACCTCTACTACTACTAACCAGTCCTGTTAATAACAACCTCTACTACTACTAACCAGTCCTGTTAATAACAACCTCTACTACTACTAACCAGCCCAGTTAATAACAACCTCTACTACTACTAACCAGTCCTGTTAATAACAACCTCTACTACTACTAACCAGCCCTGTTAATAACAACCTCTACTACTACTAACCAGTCCTGTTAATAACAACCTCTACTACTACTAACCAGTCCTGTTAATAACAACCTCTACTACTACTAACCAGTCCTGTTAATAACAACCTCTACTACTACTAACCAGTCCTGTTAATAACAACCTCTACTACTACTAACCAGTCCTGTTCCTAACAAACTCTACTACTACTAACCAGTCCTATTAATAACAACCTCTACTACTACTAACCAGTCCTGTTAATAACAACCTCTACTACTACTAACCAGTCCTGTTCCTAACAACCTCTACTACTACTAACCAGTCCTGTTAATAACAACCTCTACTACTACTAACCAGTCCTGTTCCTAACAACCTCTACTACTACTAACCAGTCCTGTTAATAACAAACTCTACTACTACTAACCAGTCCTGTTAATAACAACCTCTACTGCTACTAACCAGTCCTGTTCATAACAACCTCTACTACTACTAACCAGTCCTGTTCATAACAACCTCTACTTTGAATACATACTATCTAATCATTCAAGACAAGATATCTTAACTTCACGTTCAATATGTTTGATCTTATGTAATACTATATACTGCTGTCATGTCATTTTATTTTCACAACAGGACAAGTTTCCCATTTCACTGTGTTTTCAGGGAGCTACATGTATGTGAGGATTAAAGCACAAGCTGAATGAATGGTGAAATTGTCACGCCTTGGTTTTAGTATTTTGTGTTTTAGTTCATTAGTTGGTCAGGCCAGGGTGTGACATGGGTTTATTGTTTGTTGTATTCTTAGTGGGGTTTTTTGGTTATTGGGATTGTGGCTGATTAGGGGGTGTGTGTTACATAGGTTTGGCTGCCTGAGGCGGTTCTCAATCAGAGTCAGGTGATTCTCGTTGTCTCTGATTGGGAACCGTATTTAGGTAGCCTGGGTTTCGCTTTGTATTTTGTGGGTGATTGTTCCTGTCTCTGTGTAGTGTTCACCAGATAGGCTGTAATAGGTTTCACGTTCCGTTTTGTTGTTTTGTAATTATTAGTTATTTCATGTATAGTTCCGTTGTTTGTTTCACTAATAAACATGAGTAACCAACACGCTACATTTTGGTCCGACTTTCTTGCGACAAACGAAGAACGTTGTTACAGAAATGCTGTTCTCAGCGACCAAACACGACATTCCTGATTGATGCTGTGAACATACTCAGATGTTAAAGAATACTGTCGCTGCTTTAAATTGACGTTCACCACCATAGAATATAATTGTCACGCCCTGGCCATAGTTTACTTTGTATGTTTCTATGTTTTGGTTGGTCAGGGTGTGATCTGAGTGGGCATTCTATGTTGGATATCTTGTTTGTCTATTTCTATGTCTGGCCTGATATGGTTCTCAATCAGGGGCAGGTGTTAGTCATTGTCTCTGATTGGGAACCATATTTAGGTAGCCTGGGTTTCACTGTGTGTTTGTGGGTGATTGTTCCTGTCTCTGTGTTTTGCACCAGATAGGGCTGTTTTCGGTTTTCGTACGTTTGTTATTTTGTTAGTTTATCGTGTATAGTTTCCGTATTTAATAAAATGAATCAAAACTACGCTGCATTTTGGTCCGCTCCTCCTTCCCACAACGAAAGCCGTGACAATAATACTGTCGCTGCTTTAAATTGATATTCACCACCATAGAACAACAGGAGTTAGAATCTCTATGTTCACAGCAGTCGGTAAAACTGAGAGGTGCTGCTGGTCTAGACCTTTCACTGAACCGTGTTTTGTAACATGTTTGAAATCAGACGTTGGAGTTGCATCAGGCCAGATTTCACGGAGTCCTCAGTCCTCAGACAGACAGACTCAGATCTCCTGAGGAGACATTTCCATGTCAAAAGGAAGATCGCTGAGATTGAAAGTAAAGCGGTTTTCCACCTCTTTTCAAATATTATTTATTTTGGTAGAGTACCACACAGGAATAGAGATGTCAAATTGCATTTCTCCACATAAGACATCCTGATATTTCACCCTCTCCTCATCTAAAGCTTTATAAAAGCCTGTTAACTGTCAATCCACACATCTCAAGACAACAGGTAGGTATCCCAAATGACACCCTATTCCCTGTATAGTGCACTACTATGGCACTATATTCCCTATATAGTGCATTACTATGGCACCCTATTCTCTATATAGTGCACTACTATGGCACTATATTCCCTATATAGTGCATTACTATGGCACCCTATTCTCTATATAGTGCACTACTATGGCACCCTATTCCCTGTATAGTGCACTACTATTGCACCCTAATCCCTGTATAGTGCACTACTATGGCACCCTATTCCCTATATATTGCACTACTATGGCACCCTACTCCCTATATAGTGCACTACTATGGCACCCTATTCCCTGTATAGTGCACTACTATTGCACCCTAATCAATGTATAGTGCACTACTATGGCACCCTATTCCCTATATATTGCACTACTATGGCACCCTACTCCCTATATAGTGCACTACTATGGCACCCTATTCCCTGTATAGTGCACTACTATTGCACCCTAATCCCTGTATAGTGCACTACAATGGCACCCTATTCCCTGTATAGTGCACTACTGTGGCACCCTATTCCTTATATAGCGCACTACTATTGCACCCTATTCCCTATATAGTGCACTACTGTGGCACCCTATTCCCTATGTAGCGTACTACTTTTGACAAGGGACCATTTTCCCAAGGCTAAGGTCATAGGGGTATCGTCAAATCTCAGAGTATATCATGTTCAATAAATTGATTGAGTTCTATTTTGCCACTTCTAGGCTACTGCCTGTTTATTTGTCTCAATATATTTTATGGTGTGTAGCCTAGCATGTGCTAAATCTGGGATTTAGTGCATTTGTGTTGGGTAAGCAAAACATTAGAATAAGCCATAGTTGTAACGGCGTTCTTCTTTTGTTGAAAGAGTCGGACCGAAATGCAGCGTGTAAGTTACTCATGTTTAATAGTGAAGACAAACAAACGAACTATATATGAAATAACTTAATAAATACAAAAGCAACAAACGGAACGTGAAAAATATTACAGCCTGACTGGTGCACACTACACAGAGACACGAACAATCACCCACGAAATACAAAGCGAAAACCAGGCTACCTAAATACGGTTCCCAATCAGAGACAACGAGAATCACCTGACTCTGATTGAGAACCGCCTCAGGCAGCCAACCTATTTAACACACACACACCCCTAATCAGCTACAATCCCAGACACTACAAACCCCAATACGAAAACACAATACATAATAACCCCATGTCACACCCTGGTCTGACTAACTAATAAACTAAAACAAAAAATACTAAGACCAAGGCGTGACAATAGTAGTGCACTATGTAGGGAATAAGGTGCCATTGGGGATGTATCCCAACAGGTATCAGTCATAAGAGTCTTCCTGATGCTCACACCCTGATCTGTTTCACCTGTCTTTGTGATTGTCTCCACCCCCTTCCAGGTGTCGGCCATCTTCTCCATTATCCCCTGTGTATTTATACCTGTGTTCTCTGTTTGTCTGTTGCCAGTTCGTTTCGTTTCATGAAACCTACCATTGTTTGTTCCCCTGCTCCTGTCTGTTCTTGCACCTGTTTTCTAGTCCTTCCTGGTTTTGACCATTCTGCCTGCCCTGATCCTGAGCCCGCTGTTCTGTACCTTACCCCACGATACTGGATTATTGACCCTGGCGAACCCTGACCCTGAGCCCGCTGTTCTGTACCTTACCCCACGATACTGGATTATTGACCCTGGCGAACCCTGACCCTGGAGCCCGCTGTTCTGTACCTTACCCCACGATACTGGATTATTGACCCTGGCGAACCCTGACCCTGAGACTGCCTGCCATTCTGTACCTTACCCCACGATACTGGATTATTGACCCTGGCGAACCTTGACCCTGAGACTGCCTGCCATTCTAGACCTTTTGCACCCTCTCTCTGAATTACTGACCCCTGCCTTCCTTTAACCTGACCCCTGCCTTCCTTTGACCTGTCGTCTGCCTTCCTTTGACCTGTCGTCTGCCAACCTTTGACCTGTCGTCTGTCTTTGACCTGTCGTCTGCCTTCCTTTGACCTGTCGTCTGCCTTCCTTTGACCTGTCGTCTGCCATCCTTTGACCTGTCGTCTGTCTTTGACCTGTCGTCTGCCAACCTTTGACCTGTCGTCTGCCTGTCTTTGACCTGTTGTCTGCCTTCCTTTGACCTGTCGTCTGTCTTTGACCTGTCGTCTGCCAACCTTTGACCTGTCGTCTGCCAACCTTTGACCTGTCGTCTGCCTTCCTTTGACCTGTCGTCTGCCTTCCTTTGACCTGTTGTCTGTCTTTGACCTGTCGTCTGCCAACCTTTGACCTGTCGTCTGCCTTCCTTTGACCTGTCGTCTGTCTTTGACCTGTCGTCTGTCTTTGACCTGTCGTCTGTCTTTGACCTGTCGTCTGCCTTCCTTTACCCTGTCATCTGCCTGCCCCTGTACTAGAAATAAACTTTTGTTTATGTTATCTATGGTGCTATCTACCAACCAGGACCTTTCTATTAACCATGTTACCTATGGTGCTATCTACCAACCAGGACCTTTATATTATATAGGAGGAGCTGTAGGAGCTGGTCTCAGCAGTAAACCAACAGCTTGTTATGTGCATTCTTATCATTCTGAGTTATTGTAGCTATATATAGTCCTTTGGTATTCCATGACTCAAGCGATATATTTCCGTGTGCGAGCATGCTTGTGTTTTCTCATTTCTCGTTACCACCATAACGGAAGCAGAAATCACACGGATGCTCGAGTTCGAGTTCAACAAAATCGCTCGAGTTCAACAAAATAGAATATAACGTTGCAGATAATGTTCGGAAATAACACAATTTCACGAACATGCAAAGACTAGCATCACTGTACTAAAAGCTTTTGCGTTTCTAAAATTACATTTTTGGGAACTTTTGTTCATTTACATTTACATTTAAGTCATTTAGCAGACGCTCTTATCCAGAGCGACTTACAAATTGGTGAATTCACCTTCTGACATCAGTGGAACAGCCACTTTACAATAGTGCATCTAAATCATTTAAGGGGGGGTGAGAAGGATTGCTTTATCCTATCCTAGGTATTCCTTGAAGAGGTGGGGTTTCAGGTGTCTCCGGAAGGTGGTGATTGACTCCGCTGTCCTGGCGTCGTGAGGGAGTTTGTTCCACCATTGGGGGGCCAGAGCAGCAAACAGTTTTGCCTGGGCTGAGCGGGAACTGTACTTCCTCAGTGGTAGGGAGGGTTCATGTTTGTCCGTGTCCCCTGTACTACAGAATAAGCACTGCTGGTTTCTTTTTCTCAAAACCAAGTTATTAAATAGTAAAAATAAATTCTATAACATACCTTTTATTTAAAAAAATATATATTTGGTCAAAGAAAAGTGAGCCAGTCCTTTAAGTAGGTAAGGTTCTAGAAGGTAAGAGCATTATGACAAAAGAGGAAGAACCATTGCTTGACTAAAGTGTCTAAATCAAATCAAATCAAATTTATTTATATAGCCCTTCGTACATCAGCTGATATCTCAAAGTGCTGTACAGAAACCCAGCCTAAAACCCCAAACAGCAAGCAATGCAGGTGTAGAAGCACGGTGGCTAGGGAAAAACTCCCTAGAAAGGCCAAAACCTAGGAAGAAACCTAGAGAGGAACCAGGCTATGTGGGGTGGCCAGTCCTTTTCTGGCTGTGCCGGGTGGAGATTATAACAGAACATGGCCAAGATGTTCAAATGTTCTACTGCTCTGAACCATCCAAGTAGGTCTCAAATGGCACCCTATTCCCTATGATAGGGCACTACTTTGTATTGTTGCCCTGCACTTGACAGGGAAAGGATGCGATTTGAGCCACGTACACTGTCTCTTATGACCCAGGTATGAACATGACGGTGCATTTCCTTTTTCAGCTTCCCTTCTGAATGACACAGCGTTTATTTTTAGACAGAACGTCAGAACACAGAGAGGATGTCAGGGTACAAGAGGAGTTAACACACTCCAGTCTCTCTCTCTCTGAGTTATTGAAGTCGTAAAGAGCTCATACGCCTTATCCTGCCTTTAGATGTCCACATGTATATTTGTTTGATAATAAATGCATAATAAATGCATATTTATGAGCATTTTAAACATTGTTTTTTTCCCACAGCCATATAATGAATATACAGCGTACAGTATGTATGTATATATGAACAGGACCAGTCAAACGTTTGGACACACCTACTCATTCAAAGGTTTTTCTTTATTTTATTTTACTATTTTCTACATTGTAGAATAATAGTGAAGACATCAAAACTATGAAATAACACACATGGAATCATGTAGTAATCAAAAAAGTGTTAAATCAAATCAAAAAATATTTTAGATTTTAGATTCTTCAAAGTTACCACCCTTTGCCTTGATGACAGCTTTGCACACTCGTTGACTGGTACAGTATATATATATATATATATATATATATATATACAGTGGGGAAAACAAGAATTTGAGACAGGTTTTCCAGGTTTTCCTACTTACTAAGCATGTAGAGGTCTGTAATTTGTATCATAGGTACACTTCAACTGTGAGAGACAGAATCTAAAACAAAAATACAGAAAATCACATTGTATGATTTTTAAGTAATTCGTTTGCATTTTATTGCATGACATAAGTATTTGATACACCAGAAAAGCAGAACTTAATATTTGGTACAGAAACCTTTGTTTGCAATTACAGAGATCATACGTTTCCTGTAGTCCTTGACCAGGTTTGCACACACTGCAGCAGGGATTTTGGCCCACTCCTCCATACAGACCTTCTCCAGATCCTTCAGGTTTCGGGGCTGTCGCTGGGCAATACGGACTTTCAGCTCCCTCCAAAGATTTTCTATTGGGTTCAGTAAATACAGGTAATAAGTGGAGAACAGGAGGGCTTCTTAAAGAAAAACTAACAGGTCTGTGAGAGCCGGAGTTCTTACTGGTTGGTAGGTGATCAAATACTTATGTCATGCAATAAAATGCAGATTAATTAGTTAAAAATCATACAATGTGATTTTCTCGATTTTTGTTTTAGATTCCGTCTCTCACGGTTGAAGTGTACCTATGATAAAAAAATTACAGACATCTACATGCTTTTGTAAGTAGGAAAACCTGCAAAATCGGCAGTGTATTAAATACTTGTTCTCCCCACTGTATATATGTATATATATATATATATAATTTATTTGCAGACTAAGAAACAATTTACGCTTGCTTTTGAAAATGTGGTCGGAGGCGTCGTAAGGATGGTGTGACTCAATTGCGGGGCTTCCGGAGGCATGCAGAAGCCAAATTGAGCTCCGCACCGCATTGCGGTGCACCTCTCGAGTGTTGTAACAATAGAGAAGGCTCGGTGAAGCTCCGCATTCATATGATTGGTTGACGTTAGCTGAGGGCGGGAGGTCCTGAATAAATACAAATATACTTCCTTGACAACATTTCTGCGAAGCACAAGAAGTAGAAAAGGCCTGACTTCTGCAGGAACCATAACACCATAAATGCTACACGCCCAATGCAGACGTCGGATTGACCATGCAGCGCCTGGAAAAAACGAGGTCCTGAAGAGACGGGGGCGAACCAAACGGAAGCAATCAGGATAAAATGGGAAGAGATCTACCTAAATGTGTCCAATAAAAACTCGTTTTCATAGCAAAACATTTTTCTACAGTGTGCACTAATGATGTCAGTGCGCACTACCCGCTGTTGAGTTCACTGCTCCGTGTTGTGGTTGGGGAGAATTCACACCTCCATATATCTCTCCTGACATTCAATCCATAAAGATAAATCATTTTAAGAGCTGCTGCTTTCCCAGCCCAGGGAACCTGTATTGTTTCAAACTCTGATCATATATTAAAGACAACGTAAGTCTGGTGGGTAGAAAACACATTTCCAGGAAACTTTCTTATGTAGGTCGACAACATTGTCCGTTTTGCAACCTTGCGGTTACCAGTCCAACACTCTAACCACTAGGCTACCCTACCGTGCACTACTTTTGATCAGATCCCTAATGGCTCTGGTTAAAAGTAGTGCACTACATAGGGAATAGGCTGACATTTGGTACACACCCTTGTTTGATCCTGACGTCCCAGAAAGGGCTGAGTAATACCTCATGTTGTCAGAGAAGAGGAACAGAATATAAATGACAGTAGGTCCGTCAGGGCTTTCAAACTCAAAGAGAATTAATTTGACCAGAACATGTCTAATATTGGAAGAATGGGCACTGAGGCTGTAGACTACTGTGTTCTTACAACAAAAACAAAAACTCTAAATAACAGCGGGCTATGCTCTCATCTCTTCCGCTCTCATCTCTTCCACTTTTCCAGAGTAATTTGTTTTTCAAAATAACAAGACCTGCTTTCAATGGGTGACAGAAAGGTTCCCCGAAGGCTGCCTCTTCTATACCCCTGCTAGTCATTATATAACAGTGGGACTCCAGGTGATGTTGTGTTTTAACAGTCATTATATAACAGTGGGACTCCAGGTGATGTTGTGTTTTAACAGTGGGACTCCAGGTGATGTTGTGTTTTAACAGTGGGACTCCAGGTGATGTGTTTTAACAGTCATTATATAACAGTGGGACTCCAGGTGATGTTGTGTTTTAACAGTCATTATATAACAGTGGGACTCCAGGTGATGTTGTGTTTTAACAGTCATTATATAACAGTGGGACTCCAGGTGATCTTGTGTTGTGTTTTAACAGTGGGACTCCAGGTGATGTTCTGTTTTAACAGTGGGACTCCAGGTGATGTTGTGTTTTAACAGTGGGACTCCAGGTGATGTTGTGTTTTAACAGTGGGACTCCAGGTGATGTTGTGTTTTAACAGTGGGACTCCAGCTGATGTGTTTTAACAGTGGGACTCCAGGTGATGTTGTGTTTTAACAGTGGGACTCCAGGTGATGTTGTGTTTAACAGTGGGACTCCAGGTGATGTTGTGTTTTAACAGTCATTATATAACAGTGGGACTCCAGGTGATGTTGTGTTTTAACAGTGGGACTCCAGGTGATGTTGTGTTTTAACAGTGGGACTCCAGGTGATGTTGTGTTTTAACAGTGAGAGTCCAGGTGATGTTGTGTTTTAACACTCATTATATAACATTGGGACTCCAGGTGATCTTGTGTTGTGTTTTAACAGTGGGACTCCAGGTGATGCTGTGTTTTAACAGTGGGACTCCAGGTGATCTTGTGTTGTGTTTTAACAGTGGGACTCCAGGTGATGTTGTGTTTTAACAGTGGGACTCCAGGTGATGTTGTGTTTTAACAGTGGGACTCCAGGTGATGTTGTGTTTTAACAGTGGGACTCCAGGTGATGTTGTGTTTTAACAGTGGGACTCCAGCTGATGTTGTGTTTTAACAGTGGGACTCCAGGTGATGTTGTGTTTTAACAGTGGGACTCCAGGTGATGTTGTGTTTTAACAGTGGGACTCCAGGTGATGTTGTGTTTTAACAGTGGGACTCCAGGTGATGTTGTGTTTAACAGTGGGACTCCAGGTGATGTTGTGTTTTAACAGTCATTATATAACAGTGGGACTCCAGGTGATGTTGTGTTTTAACAGTGGGACTCCAGGTGATGTTGTGTTTTAACAGTGGGACTCCAGGTGATGTTGTGTTTTAACAGTGAGAGTCCAGGTGATGTTGTGTTTTAACACTCATTATATAACAGTGGGACTCCAGGTGATCTTGTGTTGTGTTTTAACAGTGGGACTCCAGGTGATGCTGTGTTTTAACAGTGGGACTCCAGGTGATCTTGTGTTGTGTTTTAACAGTGGGACTCCAGGTGATGTTGTGTTTTAACAGTCATTATATAACAGTGGGACTCCAGGTGATGTTGTGTTTTAACAGTCATTATATAACAGTGGGACTCCAGGTGATCTTGTGTTGTGTTTTAACAGTGGGACTCCAGGTGATGTTCTGTTTTAACAGTGGGACTCCAGGTGATGTTGTGTTTTAACAGTGGGACTCCAGGTGATGTTGTGTTTTAACAGTGGGACTCCAGGTGATGTTGTGTTTTAACAGTGGGACTCCAGCTGATGTGTTTTAACAGTGGGACTCCAGGTGATGTTGTGTTTTAACAGTGGGACTCCAGGTGATGTTGTGTTTAACAGTGGGACTCCAGGTGATGTTGTGTTTTAACAGTCATTATATAACAGTGGGACTCCAGGTGATGTTGTGTTTTAACAGTGGGACTCCAGGTGATGTTGTGTTTTAACAGTGGGACTCCAGGTGATGTTGTGTTTTAACAGTGAGAGTCCAGGTGATGTTGTGTTTTAACACTCATTATATAACATTGGGACTCCAGGTGATCTTGTGTTGTGTTTTAACAGTGGGACTCCAGGTGATGTTCTGTTTTAACAGTGGGACTCCAGGTGATGTTGTGTTTTAACAGTGGGACTCCAGGTGATGTTGTGTTTTAACAGTGGGACTCCAGGTGATGTTGTGTTTTAACAGTGGGACTCCAGCTGATGTGTTTTAACAGTGGGACTCCAGGTGATGTTGTGTTTTAACAGTGGGACTCCAGGTGATGTTGTGTTTAACAGTGGGACTCCAGGTGATGTTGTGTTTTAACAGTCATTATATAACAGTGGGACTCCAGGTGATGTTGTGTTTTAACAGTGGGACTCCAGGTGATGTTGTGTTTTAACAGTGGGACTCCAGGTGATGTTGTGTTTTAACAGTGAGAGTCCAGGTGATGTTGTGTTTTAACACTCATTATATAACATTGGGACTCCAGGTGATCTTGTGTTGTGTTTTAACAGTGGGACTCCAGGTGATGCTGTGTTTTAACAGTGGGACTCCAGGTGATCTTGTGTTGTGTTTTAACAGTGGGACTCCAGGTGATGTTGTGTTTTAACAGTGGGACTCCAGGTGATGTTGTGTTTTAACAGTGGGACTCCAGGTGATGTTGTGTTTTAACAGTGGGACTCCAGGTGATGTTGTGTTTTAACAGTGGGACTCCAGCTGATGTTGTGTTTTAACAGTGGGACTCCAGGTGATGTTGTGTTTTAACAGTGGGACTCCAGGTGATGTTGTGTTTTAACAGTGGGACTCCAGGTGATGTTGTGTTTTAACAGTGGGACTCCAGGTGATGTTGTGTTTAACAGTGGGACTCCAGGTGATGTTGTGTTTTAACAGTCATTATATAACAGTGGGACTCCAGGTGATGTTGTGTTTTAACAGTGGGACTCCAGGTGATGTTGTGTTTTAACAGTGGGACTCCAGGTGATGTTGTGTTTTAACAGTGAGAGTCCAGGTGATGTTGTGTTTTAACACTCATTATATAACAGTGGGACTCCAGGTGATCTTGTGTTGTGTTTTAACAGTGGGACTCCAGGTGATGCTGTGTTTTAACAGTGGGACTCCAGGTGATCTTGTGTTGTGTTTTAACAGTGGGACTCCAGGTGATGTTGTGTTTTAACAGTGGGACTCCAGGTGATGTTGTGTTTTAACAGTGGGACTCCAGGTGATGTTGTGTTTTAACAGTGGGACTCCAGGTGATGTTGTGTTTTAACAGTGGGACTCCAGCTGATGTTGTGTTTTAACAGTGGGACTCCAGGTGATGTTGTGTTTTAACAGTGGGACTCCAGGTGATGTTGTGTTATAACAGTGGGACTCCAGCTGATGTTGTGTTTTAACAGTCATTATATAACAGTGGGACTCCAGGTGATGTTGTGTTTTAACAGTCATTATATAACAGTGGGACTCCAGGTGATGTTGTGTTTTAACAGTGGGACTCCAGGTGATGTTGTGTTTTAACAGTGGGACTCCAGGTGATGTTGTGTTTTAACAGTCATTATATAACAGTGGGACTCCAGGTGATGTGATGTTGTGTGTAACAGTGGGACTCCAGGTGATGTGATGTTGTGTTTAACAGTGGGACTGCAGGTGATGTTGTGTTGTGTTTAACAGTGGGATTCCAGGTGATGTTGTGTTGTATTTAACAGTGGGACTCCAGGTGATGTTGTGTTGTGTTTAACAGTGGGATTCCAGGTGATGTTGTGTTGTGTTTAACAGTGGGACTCCAGGTGATGTTGTGTTGTGTTTAACAGTGGGACTCCAGGTGATGTTGTGTTGTGTTTAACAGTGGGACTCCAGGTGATTTTGTGTTGTGTTTAACAGTGGGACTCCAGGTGATGCTGTGTTTTAACAGTGGGACTCCAGGTGATGTTGTGTTGTGTTTAACAGTGGGACTCCAGGTGATGTTGTGTGTAACAGTGGGACTCCAGGTGATGTTGTGTTGTGTTTAACAGTGGGACTTCAGGTGATGTGATGTTGTGTTTAACAGTGGGACTCCAGGTGATGTTGTGTTTTAACAGTGGGACTCCAGGTGATGTTGTGTTGTGTGTAACAGTGGGACTCCAGGTGATGTTGTGTGTAACAGTGGGACTCCAGGTGATGTTGTGTTGTGTTTAACAGTGGGACTCCAGGTGATGTGATGTTGTGTTTAACAGTGGGACTCCAGGTGATGTTGTGTTGTGTTTAACAGTGGGACTCCAGGTGATGTTGTGTTGTGTTTAACAGTGGGACTCCAGGTGATGTGATGTTGTGTTTAACAGTGGGACTCCAGATGATGTTGTGTTGTGTTTAACAGTGGGACTCCAGGTGATGTTGTGTTGTGTTTAACAGTGGGACTCCAGGTGATGATGTGTTTTAACAGTGGGACTCCAGGTGATGTTGTGTTGTGTTTAACAGTGGGACTCCAGGTGATGTTGTGTTTTAACAGTGGGACTCCAGGTGATGATGTGTTTTAACAGTGGGACTCCAGGTGATGTTGTGTTTTAACAGTGGGACTCCAGGTGATGTTGTGTTTTAACAGTGGGACTCCAGGTGATGTGGTGTGTAACAGTGGGACTCCAGGTGATGTTGTGTGTAACAGTGGGACTCCAGGTGATGTTGTGTTTTAACAGTGGGACTCCAGGTGATGATGTGTTTTAACAGTGGGACTCCAGGTGATGTTGTGTTTTAACGTTGGGTCACCCATCGGAGAAAGTGTCATGTATTATGTTGTACTCTGTTAAGTTTGTACACCGCCAGTTCTGCAGTCTGAATAAGTCTGACATACAGTAAGTTCATTGGCTGTCACTACAGTGCCTTTGTTAAGACAGTAAGTACATTGGCAGTCACTACAGTGCCTTTGTTAAGACAGTAAGTTCATTGGCTGTCACTACAGTGCCTTTGTTAAGACAGTAAGTACATTGGCAGTCACTATAGTGCCTTTGTTAAGACAGTAAGTACATTGGCAGTCACTATAGTGCCTTTGTTAAGACAGTAAGTACATTGGCAGTCACTATAGTGCCTTTGTTAAGACAGTAAGTACATTGGCACTCACTATAGTGCCTTTGTTAAGACAGTAAGTACATTGGCAGTCACTATAGTGCCTTTATTAAGACAGTAACCATTTCGTTGCAATATCGTTTGGCATATTTGTTCATATATTAGATTAATTTTAATTTAAACATATTTCTGACAAATACATTAAAATAAAACACATTTCACAAAACATTTCCAAATATATTGATAAATACATGTAGAAATACGTTGTAAAATAAATTCTTTAAAATATTTCAGCATTTACTTTAAATACATTTTCTGATGTGTTTAACATGTACTATTTTTTTTAACTAGGCAAGTTAGTTAATTAATAAGAACAAATTCTTATTTTCAATGATGGCCGGGGACTCAAACCTGCAACCTTTCGGTCACTTGTCCAACGCTCTAATCACTAGGCTAGGCTGCCGCCCCTACACTCTAACCACTAGCCTACCCTGCCGCCTCTACACTCTAACCACTAGGCTACGCTGCCGCCCCTACACTCTAACCACTAACCTACCCTGCCGACTCTACACTCTAACCACTAACCTACCCTGCCGCCTCTACACTCTAACCACTAGGCTACGCTGCCGCCCCTACACTCTAACCACTAACCTACCCTGCCGCCTCTACACTCTAACCACTAGGCTACGCTGCCGCCCCTACACTCTAACCACTAACCTACCCTGCCGACTCTACACTCTAACCACTAACCTACCCTGCCGCCTCTACACTCTAACCACTAGGCTACGCTGCCCCCCCCCCCCCCCCACTGACTTTATGTGATATATACTCAGTGTGCAAAGCATTGGGAACACCTTCCTGATATTGAGTTGCACTTCCCCCCTTTTCCCTCAGAACCGCCTCAATTCGTCGGGCATGGACTCGACAAGGTGTCGAAAGCATTCCACAGGGATGATGGCCTATCTTAACTCCAATGCTTCACACTGTTGTTTCAAGTTGGCTGGATGTCCTGTGGGTGGTGGACCATTCTTGATAAACATGGGAAACTGTTGAGTGTGAAGAACCCAGCAGCCCCACAGTTCTTGATACACTCAAACCGGTGTGCTTGGCACCTACTACCATACCCCGTTCATTTAAAAATACCTTATTTGGACATTTTTATATCATTCACAAATGCATGTTTTTCCCCCGAATGGGTTGGAATTAATGAAGAGAGAAGCTACAACAAAGTAGATAGAGGATTACTCTGTCAGGCCGAGGAGGATTTCTAAGGCTTTTAAAGTCTAACAAGCAAATTGAAAAAATATATAAAAAATACATAGAGCAAACAAGCTTCCGCTAGCAGGAACTTAGTCATATTCAGCAGAACACTGGCGAGGAGAGGACACCACCTCTTCATAATGAGAAGAGAAAGATCTGAGGAGCCTCATCATTTCTGGCTAAATACTGCACTCTACTGGCTGGATCTAGGTCTCTACAGTCTGCCTCAAAACAAGATTGTAAATTGACTGTCAGTGTTTTTTTTTACATTTATTTAACTAGGCAAGTCAGTTAAGAACAAATTCTTATTTTTAATGATGGCCTGGGAACTGTGGGTTAACTGCCTGTTCAGGGGAGAACGACAGATTTTGTACCTTGTCAGCTCGGGGGTTTGAACTCTCGGGGGTTTGAACTCTCAACCTTCCGGTTACTAGTCAACTAGTCTAATGCTCTAACCACTAGGCTACACTGCCGCCCCGTATGAATAGCTTTGTTATTGCTGTAGTATTGACAAAGACTATTTATTATATTGACAAGATAGTCGACTTCCTGTAACTGCCATAGTTGTGATTTATCTCACACAATTGCATGGAGTAAATAATTTGTTCAACAACAACAAAAAAAGAAGGACGATTTACTTTACAGTTTCAACTAGTTTCAGGAGATCTAGAATCAGGTTCACACCAGCACATCAGAAACGTAAAAGTTTACATCATTCAAACAAACAAAAACGTTATTACTTTTCGGTCTCTGAGCAATAGTAATGGAGTAGACATTAACTCCACCATTGGTTCGTTTGGTAAATCCTATGGGTAAATCATTTACATTTACATTTAAGTCATTTGGCAGACGCTCTTATCCAGAGCGACTTACAAATTGGTGAATTCACCTTATGACATCCAGTGGAACAGCCACTTTACAATAGTGCATCTAAATCATTTAAGGGGGGGGGTGAGAAGGATTACTTTATCCTATCCTAGGTATTCCTTAAAGAGGTGGGGTTTCAGGTGTCTCCGGAAGGTGGTGATTGACTCCGCTGTCCTGGCGTCGTGAGGGAGTTTGTTCCACCATTGGGGGGCCAGAGCAGCGAAGAGTTTTGACTGGGCTGAGCGGGAACTGTACTTCCTCAGTGGTAGGGAGGCGAGCAGGCCAGAGGAGGATGAACGCAGTGCCCTTGTTTGGGTGTAGGGCCTGATCAGAGCCTGGAGGTACTGCGGTGTCGTTCCCCTCACAGCTCCGTAGGCAAGCACCATGGTCTTGTAAATGAATGGAGTTTTTTGGGGGAGGTTCGGATAAACACCCAAAATAAGCAGCGTGGTAAACACAGACTTAGGAGATCATTTTGTTCTATGAGATAATCTTCATCAGCTAACGTAACGTTTTGTGAATTTTTAAGCATTTGTGTAATTAAAAACAATAACATAAAGGTTTCATAATTCATAAATGCCATGTTAACTGACTGATATTATCTCATAGGTTAAAACGTATAAAATATCCTAAGCATGTGTTAACCTTTTCGCTGTTTATTCCAAAACCCCATTCTTTCCCCGTGAATTTTCCCATAGGAATGGCTGAACGAACCAGTGGTAACTCATTTACGGTTTTTAGGACTACAAACTGGCGAGCTCGATTCCCTGGTATATAAATGGTTGTGAAACACCAGCCAATGGCCTAGGATTAAGGCTCTGTCTATTTCTTAGATTTTGCCTATGACAATGTCTCTGACTTTGTGTCGGATGTCTTTATCTAAGTATGAAACCCCCGAAAAACTGATGTTTTGCAAAAAAACATTGAATGGTCACCACGGGGGAAAACAAAAGAGATAACAGTCCACTTTCCCACGCCCTGTATCTGTCAGCTCGCCAAGGCCCTGCGAAGCTGCGCATAGACGGTGCGCCTCTGACGCGGTCGAGCGCCTGAAATAGACATCCGAAGCGTCGCAATGACGTCACCGTGTCACGTCGCCTGTCACTGTGCGCCATTTTGGATTTTTGGAAATGAAATGAAAAAAAAAAATCACGGGCATTTCTGTAAAGCCCATATTCTCGACTCTAATAACTGTTTCCTTTTTTTTAATAACCTTGTACTGAAATTACAATCCTTACAACTCTAATCACTATCGGAAGACCCCCTCCCCCCTCCCAAAAAAAAGAAGCCAGTTGTGTTGCAGAAAGTGGCAATGGCAGGTAAGGTTGACAACTTTGTAGACGGGGGCCCCCGCATCAGCGCGGCCTAAAAGCATTGCAAGTTTCTTGGCTAACAAGCAACCGAGCAGCTCTGACAATGTGTGCCAAAATGTATACTCCATAGTTAACTAGTTGCTATGTTGAAGTACACATTTAAAGGTGGGAATTATTCCTCTCTATTTCTATAACATCTGCTCATATTGTCTGTCTATTTATTCACCTTTATTCAATTTGTGATGTTTTGTAGGTGTCGGAGGAGGGAACGATTTCCAATGGTGCTTCTCTCAGGTGAAGGGAGCCATAGACGAAGATGTGGCTGAAGGTAAAGCTCGTTTCCATTTCAACAGATAGATGAACGTTATTTATTGACCTAATCACGGGTGTTTTGTGCATGCTAACGTTAGCAAGCTAGCAACGTCGCTAATACAGATGGTTGCTAGTTCACTATCTAGCTAGCCTGGTGCCTAAGTTGGCAACATTCAAACCTTGTTAACTCGCTGGCCAGTTATAGCAATGGGTATTTAGGGGAGCTGTCTTGTTAGCTGCAAGTACTATTGTTTTGGCTAGCTAGATGTAGATGGTTGACCTATGTATTTATTGCAAGCACATGGTAGGTTAACAACAGTTGTTCTCTTTTCACCAGGCAGAACAAGGTCAGATATTTGCTAACTACATCTGTCACTAAACATGGGCTTTAACTATATAGTTATATACCTATAGCTGTGAAAACACTGCAAGATCTCGTAACAACTGTCATTGTTGGTGTGAAAGAGAATCGTGGATACATTGCCCTGCACACCCCTGTTATCTAAGACGGCATCTGTGGAACTAGCTAATCACCTTGGTCTCAGAGAGGAAAGATGTTTATGTCTGTACAGTACGATACACACTGCACTGTGGGGGAATCTGTGGAACTAGCTAATCACCTTGGTCTCAGGAAAGATGTTTATGTCTATACAGTACTATCTTTGCTGCACTACTGTGAATCTGATTCTGAAGCTATTCGGTTGTGTCATTTAGGACTGGGTCTACTTGTCGTACTGACATTATATTTTGCACCACAATTAATCGTCTGTTTTTGAAGAAAGGGATTGGTCTGTGTATCTGTTGTGGACTGGCAGGTGGCACACTGGGCATCCCAGGAGAAAGGGATTGGTCTGTGTATCTGTTGTGGACTGGCAGGTGGCACACTGGGCATCCCAGGAGAAAGGGATTGGTCTGTGTATCTGTTGTGGACTGGCAGGTGGCACACTGGGCATCCCAGGAGAAAGGGATTGGTCTGTGTATCTGTTGTGGACTGGCAGGTGGCACACTGGGCATCCCAGGAGAAAGGGATTGGTCTGTGTATCTGTTGTGGACTGGCAGGTGGCACACTGGGCATCCCAGGAGAAAGGGATTGGTCTGTGTATCTGTTGTGGACTGGCAGGTGGCACACTGGGCATCCCAGGAGAAAGGGATTGGTCTGTGTATCTGTTGTGGACTGGCAGGTGGCACACTGGGCATCCCAGGAGAAAGGGCAGGAGGGATACTGCTGTGCTACTGTCAGCTGGTCGTTTCCGGCTCCTCTCCTCCTCACTGCTGCTTTGTTATAAATAATCAAGTGGCCTTGCTGTGAGATGTGCCACTAAAAGAGACACAGAGAGAGAGAGAGAGAGAGAGATAGCCCCCAGCCTCGCAGGGAGAGAGAGCCCCCAGCCTCGCAGGGAGAGAGAGCCCCCAGCCTCGCAGGGAGAGAGGGCCCCCAGCATCGCAGGGAGAGAGAGCCCCCAGCCTCGCAGGGAGAGAGAGCCCCCAGCCTCGCAGGGAGAGAGAGCCCCCAGCCTCGCAGGGAGAGAGAGCCCCCAGCCTCGCAGGGAGAGAGGGCCCCCAGCATCGCAGGGAGAGAGAGCCCCCAGCATCATAGGGAGAGATAGCGCCCCCAGCATCACGGGGAGATAGCGCCCCCAGCATCACGGGGAGATAGCGCCCCCAGCATCACGGGGAGATAGCGCCCCCAGCATCACGGGGAGATAGTGCCCCCTGCATCACGGGGAGAGAGAGCCCCCAGCATCACAGGGAGAGAGAGAGAGCCCCCAGCATCACGGAGAGCGAGAGCCTCTCCCAGCATCACAGGAAGAGAGAGCCCTCAGCATCACAGGGAGAGAGAGAGAGAGCCCCTCCCAGCATCACAGGAAGAGATAGAGCCCCTCCCAGCATCACAGGAAGAGATAGAGCCCCTCCCAGCATCACAGGAAGATAGAGAGCCCCTCCCAGCATCACAGGAAGATAGAGAGCCCCTCCCAGCATCACAGGAAGAGAGAGAGCCCCTCCCAGCATCACAGGAAGAGAGAGAGCCCCTCCCAGCATCACAGGAAGAGAGAGAGCCCCTCCCAGCATCACAGGAAGAGAGAGAGCCCCTCCCAGCATCACAGGAAGAGAGAGAGCCCCTCCCAGCATCACAGGAAGATAGAGAGCCCCTCCCAGCATCACAGGAAGATAGAGAGAGAGCCCCTCCCAGCATCACGGGGAGAGAGAGAGAGAGCCCCTCCAGCATCACAGGAAGAGAGAGCCCCTCCCAGCATCACAGGAAGATAGAGAGCCCCTCCCAGCATCACAGGAAGATAGAGAGAGCCCCCCCCCAGCATCACGGAGAGCGAGAGCCTCTCCCAGCATCACAGGAAGAGAGAGCCCTCAGCATCACAGGGAGAGAGAGAGCCCCTCCCAGCATCACAGGAAGATAGAGAGAGCCCCTCCCAGCATCACAGGGAGAGAGAGAGAGCCCCCCTGCAGCACCATGGGGAAAGAGCACCACCCCCCCAGCACCACGGGGAGAGAGAGAGCACCACCCCCCCAGCACCACGGGGAGGGAGAGAGAGCGCCCCCAGCATGACGGGGAGAGAGAACACGCCCCAGCATGACTGGGGGAGAGAGAGAGAACACGCCCCCAGCATGACTGGGGGAGAGAAAGAACACGCCCCCAGCATGACTGGGGGAGAGAGAGAGAACACGCCCCAGCATGACTGGGGGAGAGAGAAGAACACGCCCCCAGCATGACTGGGGGGAGAGAGAGAACACGCCCCCAGCATGACTGGGGGAGAGAGAGAACACGCCAACAGCATGACTGGGGGGAGAGAGAGAACACGCCCCCAGCATGACTGGGGGAGAGAGAGAACACGCCCCCAGCATGACTGGGGGGAGAGAGAGAACACGCCCTCAGCAGCACAGAGGGGCCATCTGAATCTTTCCGGCCCAGTCATCCATACTGCAGCCTCTCTCTATTCTTCATGAACAAGCCATACATGTGCATGAACACTGAAACAGAGAGAGACCAACTCAACTTGTTCAATAAAGAAACCCCTCATTTTCATTCTCGGGCGAAAGCTTTTGCTACGTTACGTCCTAATGAATACGACCCCCTTGGCTCTGCATCATCATACTGTCTCAACCAGCACAGAGAATAAATAGATTTCCCTTGCTGCAGTCTTGCTGTTCAGGCCGTGCTTAGATCTTCCATGGCTGAGTGCATTTCCCTGATGTCAGCTTCATCCTTTAACCAAGGTGTAGAGTCCTACTAACTCTTTATAATATGCTACAGGGGCTCTGCACTGCACCTGACCCATTGGCTTCCAGCCCAAACGGGGGGGGGGGGGGGGGGGATAGAGACATATATTAGTTATCTGTAAATTAATGTACAACAAAGTACGTCTTATCAAAGACTCCAGTCACCAAAGTCATAGACTGTGTTCTCTGCTCCCTCACGGTAAGCGGTACCGGAGCACCAAGTCTACGACCAAAAGGCTCCTTAACAGCTTCTACCCCGAAGCCATCAGACTGCTGAACAACAAAAACTACAGAAGGAAATTCTCATTAGAGCTCAACATCCTCCACTTCTACACTGAAGTGACAGTTGAAACACTGATCAATGCACTTAGTCCACTAAGTTAGACTTGTTTTAGCCTTGGTTTCTCTGCTACCACACAGCAAGTGGTACCGGAGCGCCTAGTCTGGGTCCAGAAGGCTTCTCAACAGCTTCTGTGTGATGTCACGTGAACCCATAAGATGTGATGTCACGTGAACCCGTAAGATGTGATGTCACGTGAACCCGTAAGATGTGATGTCACGTGAACCCATAAGATGTGATGTCACGTGAACCCGTAAGATGTGATGTCACGTGAACCCATAAGATGTGATGTCACGTGAACCCATAAGATGTGATGTCACGTGAACCCATAAGATGTGATGTCACGTGAACCCATAAGATGTGATGTCACGTGAACCTATAAGATGTGATGTCACGTGAACCCATAAGATGTGATGTCACGTGAACCCATAAGATGTGATGTCACGTGAACCCATAAGATGTGATGTCACGTGAACCTATAAGATGTGATGTCACGTGAACCCATACGATGTGATGTTTCACCTAATGGCTAGCGAGACAGACATGACTGGAATAGACACTACTGTGTTTACTTGCAGAATTGTATCCAATCAAGTGGTTTTCAAATCAAATGTTATTTGACATCATGCTTGGTAAGCAACCGGTGTACAGTCATGGCCAAAAGTTTTGAGAATGACACAAATATTAATTTCCACAAAGTTTGCTGCTTCAGTGACTATGGAATACTGAAGTATAATTACAAGCATTTCAAAAGTGTCAAAGGCTTTTATTGACAATTATATGAAGTTGATGCAAAGAGTCAATATTGCAGTGTTGGCACTTCTTTTTCAAGCCCTCTGCAATCCGCCCTGGCATGCTGCTGTCAATTAACTTCTGGGACACATCCTGACCGATGGCATCCCAATCTTGCATAATCAATGCTTGGAGTTTGTCAGAATTTGTGGGTTTTGTTTGTCCACCCGCCTCTCAAGTTCTCAATGGGATTAAGGTCTGGGGAGTTTCCTGGCCATGAACCCAACATATCGATGTTTTGTTCCCAGAGCCACTTAGTTATCACTTTTGCCTTATGGCAAGGTGCTCCATCATGCTGGAAAAAGGCATTGTTCGTCGCCAAACTGTTCCTGGATGGTTGGGAGAAGATGCTCTCGGAGGATGTGTTGGTACCATTCTTTATTCATGGCTGTGTTCTCAGGCAAAATTGTGAGTGAGCCCACTCCCTTGGCTGAGAAGCAACCCCACACATGAATGGTCTCAGGATGCTTTACTGTTGGCATGACACAGGACTGATGGTAGCGCTCACCTTGTCTTCTCCGGACAAGCTTTTTTCTGGATGCCCCAAACAATCGGAAAGAGGATTCATCAGAGAAAATGACTTTACCCCAGCCCTCAGCAGTCCATTCCCTGTAACTTTTGTAGAATATCAGTCTGTCCCTGATGTTTTTCCTGGAGAGAAGTGGCTTCTTTGCTGCCCTTCTTGAAACCAGGCCATCCTCCAAAAGGCTTTGCCTCACTGTGTGTGCAGATGCACTCACACCTGCCTGCTGCCATTCCTGAGCAAGCTCTGTATTGGTGGTGCCCCGATCCCGCAGCTCAATCAACTTTAGGAGACGGTCCTGGCGCTTGCTGGACTTTCTTGGGCACCCTGAAGCCTTCTTCACAACAATTGAACCGCTCTCCTTGAAGTTCTTGATGATCCGATAAATGGTTGATTTAGGTGCAATCTTACTGGCAGCAATATCCTTGCCTGTGAAGCCCTTTTTGTGCAAAGCAATGATGACGGCATGTGTTTCCTTGCTGGTAACCATGGTTAACAGAGGAAGAACAATGATTCCAAGCACCACCCTCCTTTTGAAGCTTACAGTCTGTTATTCAAATTCAATCAGCATGACAGAGTGATCTCCAGCCTTGTCCTCGTCAACACTCAAACCTGTGTTACAGTGAGAATCACTGACATGATGTCAGCTGGTCCTTTTGTGGAAGGGCTGAAATGCAGTGGAAATATTTGGGGGGGGATTCAGTTCATTTGCATGGCAAAGAGGGACTTTGTAATTAATTGCAATTCATCTGATCACTCTTCATAACATTCTGGAGTATATGCAAATTGCCATCATAACAAACCGAGGCAGCAGACTGTGAAAATTAATATTTGTGTCATTCTCAACTTTTGGCCTCGACCGTAGACTGACGGCGAATTGCTTATTGACGGACCCTTCCCAACAACACAGAGAGAAAGATAAACAAATAGTAGAAGGATAAAAACATGAGAACTAAATACAAGATGAGTCGTGATAACTTGGCTGTATACACAGGGTACCAGTACCAAGTCAATGTGCAGGGGTAATAACATGGCTATATACACAGGGTACCAGTACCAAGTCAATGTGCAGGGGTAGAGGTAATAACATGGCTATATACACAGGGTACCAGTACCAAGTCAATGTGCAGGGGTAGAGGTAATAACATGGCTATATACACAGGGTACCACTACCAAGTCAATGTGCAGGGGTAATAACATGGCTATATACACAGGGTACCAGTACCAAGTCAATGTGCAGGGGTAATAACATGGCTATATACACAGGGTACCACTACCAAGTCAATGTGCAGGGGTAATAACATGGCTATATACACAGGGTACCAGTACCAAGTCAATGTGCAGGGGTAGAGGTAATAACATGGCTATATACACAGGGTACCACTACCAAGTCAATGTGCAGGGGTAGAGGTAATAACATGGCTATATACACAGGGTACCAGTACCAAGTCAATGTGCAGGGGTAGAGGTAATAACATGGCTATATACACAGGGTACCACTACCAAGTCAATGTGCAGGGGTAATAACATGGCTATATACACAGGGTACCAGTACCAAGTCAATGTGCAGGGGTAGAGGTAATAACATGGCTATATACACAGGGTACCAGTACCAAGTCAATGTGCAGGGGTAATAACATGGCTATATACACAGGGTACCACTACCAAGTCAATGTGCAGGGGGAGAGGTAATAACATGGCTATATACACAGGGTACCAGTACCAAGTCAATGTGCAGGGGTAATAACATGGCTATATATACAGGGTACCAGTACCAAGTCAATGTGCAGGGGTAGAGGTAATAACATGGCTATATACACAGGGTACCACTACCAAGTCAATGTGCAGGGGTAATAACATGGCTATATACACAGGGTACCAGTACCAAGTCAATGTGCAGGGGTAGAGGTAATAACATGGCTATATACACAGGGTACCACTACCAAGTCAATGTACAGGGGTAATACCATGGCTATATACACAGGGTACCACTACCAAGTCAATGTGCAGGGGTAGAGGTAATAACATGGCTATATACACAGGGTACCACTACCAAGTCAATGTGCAGGGGTAGAGGTAATAACATGGCTATATACACAGGGTACCACTACCAAGTCAATGTGCAGGGGTAGAGGTAATAACATGGCTATATACACAGGGTACCAGTACCATGTGAATGTGCAGGGGTAGAGGTAATATCATGGCTATATACACAGGGTACCAGTACCAAGTCAATGTGCAGTGGTAATAACATGGCTATATACACAGGGTACCACTACCAAGTCAATGTGCAGGGGTAGAGGTAATAACATGGCTATATACACAGGGTACCAGTACCAAGTCAATGTGCAGGGGTAATAACATGGCTATATACACAGGGTACCACTACCAAGTCAATGTGCAGGGGTAGAGGTAATAACATGGCTATATACACAGGGTACCACTACCAAGTCAATGTGCAGGGGTAGAGGTAAAAACTTGGCTATATACACAGGGTACCAGTACCAAGTCAATGTGCAGGGGTAATAACATGGCTATATACACAGGGTACCAGTACCAAGTCAATGTGCAGGGGTAGAGGTAAGGGAGGTAGATATGTACATATAGGTAGGGGTGAAGTGACTCGGCATCAGGATAGACAATAGACAGCAGCAGCGTACGTGATGAGTCAAAAGAGTTAGCGCAAAATGGGTCAGTGCAGATAGTCCAGGTAGCTGTTTGGTTAACGATTTATCAGTCTTGTGGCTTGGGGGGGGTAGAAGATGTTCTGTTCTTGGTGCATCGTTTCTGCTATGTGAATGCAGAGAGAGAATAGTCAATGACCTGGGTGGCTGGAGACTTTAACAACGTTTAGGGCCTTTCCTCTGACACCGCCTGGTATAGATGTTCTGTTGGTCCCAGACTTGGTGCATCGTTTCTGCTATGTGAATGCAGAGAGAGAATAGTCAATGACACCGCCTGGTATAGAGTGCTTGAATAACAGAGAGCTCTGCCCCAGTGATGTACTGGGTTGTACTCACTACCCTCTGTGGTTCCTTTCGATCAAATGCCAAGCAGTTGCCATACCAAGCAGTTGCCATACCAAGCAGTTGCCATACCAAGCAGTTGCCATACCAAGCAGTTGCCATACCAAGCAGTTGCCATACCAAGCAGTTGCCATACCAAGCAGTTGCCATACCAAGCAGTTGCCATACCAAGCAGTTGCCATACCAAGCAGTTGCCATACCAAGCAGTTGCCATACCAAGCAGTTGCCATACCAAGCAGTTGCCATACCAAGCAGTTGCCATGCCAAGCAGTTGCCATACCAAGCAGTTGCCATACCAAGCAGTTGCCATACCAAGCAGTTGCCATACCAAGCAGTTGCCATACCAAGCGGTGAGACAGCCGGTCAAGATTTCCTCAATGGTGAAGCTGTGTAACATTTTGATGATCTGAGGACCCATGCCAAATATTTTTCGCCTCCTGTGGGGGGGGGGAGAGGTGATGTCGTGCCTTCTTCACGTCTGTGTTGTTGGTGTGTGTGTGGACCATTATAATTCCTTAGTCATGTGGACTCCGAGGATCTCAAAGCTGTCGACCCGCTCCACTACAGCCATGTGGATGTGGATGGGGGCGTGGTCAGCTCTCCGTTTCCTGTGCTCCACGATCAGCTCCTTTTTGTCATTTTAGGGCACCATCCAATAGTGAGAGTTAATGTGTTTCTATACTTTTAGTTATTACTTATTGTTTCTTGGCTTGGGCTAATACCACAGCATATGGTATAAACGCTATGTTTTGAAATACAGAAGGTATGATTTTTCAATACTGTTTGAAAAATAAATAGATGTATTTTTAAGTTGAGTATAATTTTAAGAAATCTAGGATGTTTAATTAAATGATCCTGCTCAGGGCTCCAGCTATGCATTTGGTTTGCTAAGTGGCTAGATGTGAAGATGAAGCTTCTTGGTTACAACAGAGACATTCAACCCCCTCTTGGTAATAGCATATACTCCGGTATGGTACAGAAACTGTATGAAAATCTGCATACCACCCAACCCTAACTGAACCTCTGGCTGTTGGTTGTTTAAAGGCTGTAGTAGGTCATCTTGGTTGGAACCTCTGGCTGTTGGTTGTTTAAAGGCTGTAGTAGGTCATCTTGGTTGGAACCTCTGGCTGTTGGTTGTGTTTAGAGCTGTGTTGTGAATACAGTATCTGCTGTAGGGCCATATAAATATATATTTTTGTGGCCTGATTCCATTTTCTCCATTTTTGGGGGCAACATTTTTGTATGTGTTCCGTTCAGAGGATGAATGGGCAAGACAAACGATGCCTTTGAAAGGGGTATGGTAGTAGGTGCCAGATGCACTGGTTTGTGTCAAGAACTGCAACACTGCTGGGTTTTTCACGCTCAACGGTTTCCCGTGTGTATCAAGAATGGTCCACCACCCAACGGACATCCAGCTAACTTGACAACTGTGGGAAGCATTGGGCGGCAGGGTAGCCTAGTGGTTAGAGCGTTGGACTAGTAACCGAAAGGTTGCAAGTTCGAATCCCCGAGCTGACAAGGTACACATCTGTCATTCTGCCCCTGAACAGGCAGTTAACCCACTGTTCCTAGGCCGTCATTGAAAATAAGAATTTGTTTTTAACTGACTTGCCTAGTTAAATAAAGGTACACATGGAAAAATGTGTAGAATTACAGGATATTCGCTTTATAAGAGAAACATGTTGCTACTGTGGCCAAGAGGAGGGCTGAATATCTTTGGCAGTGTGGACTTCAGAACATAATTTATAGCCTGGCTAGCCTACTTCTTGTATCGAGCATATTACGTATTCATCAGGAGACTAGCATGGTTGTTTTGTCTTTGGTAGTGGACTTCAGAACATAATTTATAGCCTGGCTAGCCTACTTCTTGTATCGAGCATATTACGTATTCATCAGGAGACTAGCATGGCGCATGGTTGTTTTGTCTTGCTGTGAGGCCAAGTACCCCACTGAGCTGCTAGTGTTGTTGCAGTGGGTTCTCCACCCGGCACAGCCAGAAGAGGACTGGCCACCCCTCATAGCCTGGTTCCTCTCTAGGTTTCTTCCTAGGTTCTGGCCTTTCTAGGGAGTTTTTCCTAGCCACCGTGCTTCTACACCTGCATTACTTGCTGTTTGGGGTTTTAGGTTGGGTACCTGTACAGCACTTTGAGACATCAGCTGATATAAGAAGGGCTTTATAAATACATTTGATTTGATTTGGCTATTTTGTGTTGTCATTATTCCCCCAGTGAGCTGCTAGTGTTGTCGTTATTCCCCCAGTGAGCTGCTAGTGTTGTTGCAGTGGGTTGTGTTGTCATTATTCCCCCAGTGAGCTGCTAGTGTTGTCGTTATTCCCCCAGTGAGCTGCTAGTGTTGTTGCAGTGGGTTGTGTTGTCGTTATTCCCCCAGTGATCTGCTAGTGTTGTTGCAGTGGGTTGTGTTGTCATTATTCCCCCAGTGAGCTGCTAGTGTTGTTGCAGTGGGTTGTGTTGTCATTATTCCCCCAGTGAGCTGCTAGTGTTGTTGCAGTGGGTTGTGTTGTCATTATTCCCCCAGTGAGCTGCTAGTGTTGTTGCAGTGCGTTGTGTTGTCATTATTCCCCCAGTGAGCTGCTAGTGTTGTTGCAGTGGGTTGTGTTGTCGTTATTCCCCCAGTGATCTGCTAGTGTTGTTGCAGTGGGTTGTGTTGTCATTATTCCCCCAGTGAGCTGCTAGTGTTGTCGTTATTCCCCCAGTGAGCTGCTAGTGTTGTTGCAGTGGGTTGTGTTGTCATTATTCCCCCAGTGAGCTGCTAGTGTTGCAGTGGGTTGTGTTGTCATTATTCCTCCAGTGAGCTGCTAGTGTTGTCGTTATTCCCCCAGTGATCTGCTAGTGTTGTTGCAGTGGGTTGTGTTGTCATTATTCCCCCAGTGAGCTGCTAGTGTTGTCGTTATTCCCCCAGTGAGCTGCTAGTGTTGCAGTGGGTTGTGTTGTCATTATTCCCCCAGTGAGCTGCTAGTGTTGCAGTGGGTTGTGTTGTCATTATTCCCCCAGTGAGCTGCTAGTGTTGCAGTGGGTTGTGTTGTCATTATTCCCCCAGTGAGCTGCTAGTGTTGTCGTTATTCCCCCAGTGAGCTGCTAGTGTGGTTGCAGTGGGTTGTGTTGTCATTATTCCCCCAGTGAGCTGCTAGTGTTGCAGTGGGTTGTGTTGTCATTATTCCTCCAGTGAGCTGCTAGTGTTGTCGTTATTCCCCCAGTGACCTGCTAGTGTTGTTGCAGTGGGTTGTGTTGTCGTTATTCCCCCAGTGACCTGCTAGTGTTGTTGCAGTGGGTTGTGTTGTCGTTATTCCCCCAGTGAGCTGCTAGTGTTGTCGTTATTCCCCCAGTGAGCTGCTAGTGTTGTTGCAGTGGGTTGTGTTGTCGTTATTCCCCCAGTGAGCTGCTAGTGTTGTTGCAGTGGGTTGTGTTGTCGTTATTCCCCCAGTGAGCTGCTAGTGTTGTCGTTATTCCCCCAGTGAGCTGCTAGTGTTGTCGTTATTCCCCCAGTGAGCTGCTAGTGTTGTTGCAGTGGGTTGTGTTGTCATTATTCCCCCAGTGAGCTGCTAGTGTTGTCATTATTCCCCCAGTGAGCTGCTAGTGTTGTTGCAGTGGGTTGTGTTGTCGTTATTCCCCCAGTGACCTGCTAGTGTTGTTGCAGTGGGTTGTGTTGTCGTTATTCCCCCAGTGAACTGCTAGTGTTGTCGTTATTCCCCCAGTGAGCTGCTAGTGTTGTCGTTATTCCCCCAGTGAGCTGCTAGTGTTGCTGCAGTGGGTTGTGTTGTCGTTATTCCCCCAGTGGGCTGCTAGTGTTGTCGTTATTCCCCCAGTGAGCTGCTAGTGTTGTCGTTATTCCCCCAGTGAGCTGCTAGTGTTGTTGCAGTGGGTTGTGTTGTCGTTATTCCCCCAGTGAGCTGCTAGTGTTGTTGCAGTGGGTTGTGTTGTCATTATTCCCCCAGTGAGCTGCTAGTGTTGTCGTTATTCCCCCAGTGAGCTGCTAGTGTTGTTGCAGTGGGTTGTGTTGTCGTTATTCCCCCAGTGAGCTGCTAGTGTTGTCGTTATTCCCCCAGTGACCTGCTAGTGTTGTTGCAGTGGGTTGTGTTGTCATTATTCCCCCAGTGATCTGCTAGTGTTGTTGCAGTGGGTTGTGTTGTCATTATTCCCCCAGTGAGCTGCTAGTGTTGTTGCAGTGGGTTGTGTTGTCATTATTCCCCCAGTGAGCTGCTAGTGTTGTTGCAGTGGGTTGTGTTGTCGTTATTCCCCCAGTGAGCTGCTAGTGTTGTTGCAGTGGGTTGTGTTGTCATTATTCCCCCAGTGAGCTGCTAGTGTGGTTGCAGTGGGTTGTGTTGTCGTTATTCCCCCAGTGAGCTGCTAGTGTTGTTGCAGTGGGTTGTGTTGTCATTATTCCCCCAGTGAGCTGCTAGTGTTGTTGCAGTGGGTTGTGTTGTCATTATTCCCCCAGTGAGCTGCTAGTGTTGTTGCAGTGGGTTGTGTTGTCGTTATTCCCCCAGTGAGCTGCTAGTGTTGTTGCAGTGGGTTGTGTTGTCGTTATTCCCCCAGTGAGCTGCTAGTGTTGTTGCAGTGGGTTGTGTTGTCATTATTCCCCCAGTGAGCTGCTAGTGTTGTTGCAGTGGGTTGTGTTGTCATTATTCCCCCAGTGAGCTGCTAGTGTTGTTGCAGTGGGTTGTGTTGTCGTTATTCCCCCAGTGAGCTGCTAGTGTTGTTGCAGTGGGTTGTGTTGTCGTTATTCCCCCAGTGAGCTGCTAGTGTTGTTGCAGTGGGTTGTGTTGTCATTATTCCCCCAGTGAGCTGCTAGTGTGGTTGCAGTGGGTTGTGTTGTCGTTATTCCCCCCAGTGAGCTGCTAGTGTTGTTGCAGTGGGTTGTGTTGTCATTATTCCCCCAGTGAGCTGCTAGTGTTGTTGCAGTGGGTTGTGTTGTCGTTATTCCCCCAGTGAGCTGCTAGTGTTGTTGCAGTGCGTTGTGTTGTCATTATTCCCCCAGTGAGCTGCTAGTGTTGTTGCAGTGGGTTGTGTTGTCGTTATTCCCCCAGTGACCTGCTAGTGTTGTTGCAGTGGGTTGTGTTGTCATTATTCCCCCAGTGACCTGCTAGTGTTGTTGCAGTGGGTTGTGTTGTCATTATTCCCCCAGTGAGCTGCTAGTGTTGTTGCAGTGGGTTGTGTTGTCGTTATTCCCCCAGTGAGCTGCTAGTGTTGTTGCAGTGCGTTGTGTTGTCATTATTCCCCCAGTGATCTGCTAGTGTTGTTGCAGTGGGTTGTGTTGTCGTTATTCCCCCAGTGACCTGCTAGTGTTGTTGCAGTGGGTTGTGTTGTCATTATTCCCCCAGTGAGCTGCTAGTGTGGTTGCAGTGGGTTGTGTTGTCGTTATTCCCCCAGTGAGCTGCTAGTGTTGTTGCAGTGGGTTGTGTTGTCATTATTCCCCCAGTGAGCTGCTAGTGTTGTTGCAGTGGGTTGTGTTGTCGATATTCCCCCAGTGACCTGCTAGTGTTGTTGCAGTGGGTTGTGTTCTCATTATTCCCCCAGTGGGCTGCTAGTGTTGTCGTTATTCCCCCAGTGAGCTGCTAGTGTGGTTGCAGTGGGTTGTGTTGTCATTATTCCCCCAGTGGGCTGCTAGTGTTGTTGCAGTGGGTTGTGTTGTCGTTATTCCCCCAGTGACCTGCTAGTGTTGTTGCAGTGGGTTGTGTTGTCATTATTCCCCCAGTGAGCTGCTAGTGTGGTTGCAGTGGGTTGTGTTGTCATTATTCCCCCAGTGGGCTGCTAGTGTTGTTGCAGTGGGTTGTGTTGTCGTTATTCCCCCAGTGGGCTGCTAGTGTTGTTGCACTGGGTGCTACAGTACTCCCCCAGTGAGCTGCTAGTGTTGTTGCAGTGGGTTGTGTTGTCATTATTCCCCCAGTGAGCTGCTAGTGTTGTTGCAGTGGGTTGTGTTGTCGTTATTCCCCCAGTGACCTGCTAGTGTTGTTGCCATTATTCCCCAGTGACCTGCTAGTGTTGTTGCAGTGGGTTGTGTTGTCATTATTCCCCCAGTGAGCT